>NW_006207730.1:265275-286767 GCF_000334495.1 Tupaia belangeri chinensis
CTGCCACTCTAGGCTCCTGAAAAGAGCCAAGCACTTCTAGCCTTGAGCCTGTGGGTGGAAAAAAGACAGGGTTCTTGTGGGACAGGGACTGCTCTGAGCTCTTGTGCTAAGTGGTGCTTGCTTACCACTTAGGGCAGGTCAATTTCTCTCTCTCTGGGCATGAGTAACATGGGGTATTATGTAGTTTGGGCTTGATTGCCTCTATGGGCCTTTTTATCTACACTTCTCAGAATCTATTTGCATCAACCATAAATTACATAAAATACATGCACTCACACATGCATCAAAGTCTTTGTTTACCTGCAGTGTTCTAGCACTTTCCTGCTTAGCCAAAGACATTTGGTTCAGGATGGATGAAGGAGGAAATAAGGCAAGTGTTACATTTTCTAGGTAACCAGAAGCTTTGCCACCTCCAACAGCTACCTTTTGTGCCAGCTTGGCTATTGAAGCCCAAGCAGCTGGCAGAAGCCCATGTCATGCAATTTGTCTTCAAACCTGTCATCTGCTTGCTTATGAATATTCTCATCCCATTTTCTATGATAACCTTGGCCCTCTGGTAAACTTACATCAGCCTAATTCCATACTGTGAATCTATTTTCACATTCTCTTAAAAGTAAATTAGTTCACCACTTTGCCAATGAGTTCATGTAACAAGGTTTCCAGCTACCTATTGCATCCTTCATGCTCCCTTCTCTCTCGAGTTCCTTGCCTCTGCCTTAAAATTTTTTTTCCCCATAAGGCATGTGCTTTTGCTGAAGAGAGAAAGCAAGATAGTGAGAGAAAAAGTGAGAAATCACCCTCTGGGGGTATGACAGTCCCTTCTCTATTCTCCTCCTGGGATTTTGGGCATGCAAACACAGGCACCAAAAGTGATCTTTGAGCCTCCAGGTCTGGGACTTGAACCATGGTTGGCCATGTAGGAGTTTAGCTCCTTAACTTCTGTGCCATCTGCTGGCCGCTAAGTTCCTTTTGAGGGTTTAGAATGAATATAGGGTCCAATGGGGATCCTATCACCCCTACACTCCCCTTCATGCCTGAAAAATAGGATAGGTGGCAGACTGTCCTTTGGTGACACAATTAGAAAGCCTTTTCCTTCTCTCCATATCCTTTTGCTTTAGAACCAGTTTTCTCTTGGATCTTCCCTCCCTACCTGAGAGACACCCTCACTCTCTGAAACCCCGAGTACCTAGATCTCTGTAATATGGTAGAAAGAAAGAAATCAGGAGTCATACTTAGAAGCTGGGGTGGGGGGAGGGGAACAGTAAGTTGCATAGTGGTTATGGTGCTGACTGTGGTTTGAGTCCTGGGGTCTGCAACTTGAACATCATGCTGGGTGCCTGTGTTTACATGCCCAAAATCCAAGGAGGAGAATGGATTGCAGTGTGACAATCCCCCCAGAGGGGTGATTTCTCACTGTCTCTCTGTTTCTCTCTGGTGAACATTATGTGCCTTATGGCAAAAACTTAAAAAAAAAAAAAAAAGGCAGCAGTAGCTCTGAGAAGCAGGTTGGCTCCTAAATTTTCTGTGGGGTGAAAGAAGGAGGACCTTGTCCACAGTAGAGACTTCACACATGATGATTGTTTGGTTCATTGGGTGGGTGACATAACTTGAGGGCTACCAGTTTTCTGGGTCCTGAAGGCCTGCTGCTTGGACAAGGTGGCAGGGAGATTCTTTGGAACACAAGAACTCTTTGGGCGATTGCTGTTTCCCACAGAAAAGGCCAACTTTTTTGTTGCAGAATACTGGCAGCCAAGAGGACAGGCATTACCATAAAAGAATGCAAATAGATGTCTCTGGGTTTTTCTCTAAGACCCTCAAAAATTTTGGTTACATATTAGCACTTCTATAGTTCTCTCTATACCTCAAATTCCACACAATGCTGTGGGGGTAGTGGAAAAGCTTTGGAGTTAGACCTGGCTGAAGTCTGTCTGTGACTTAAATTTGGTGAGCTCTTGGTCAAAGAACTTAGGCTCTATGAGCCTCAGCTAAACAATGGCATTTGTTATCTGTTCTACCTTCTTCACAGGATAAAAGAGACAGCACTTTAGAAACTTTAAGGAGAGGTTCTCATTGATTTCTGCTATAACACAGATATCCAAGGCACTTTATGGTAATTGGGGTCAGACACATGCCTAAAGTTTGCCTCACTTTGGGTTGCAAGGCTGTCATCAGCAACTAGAAAATGGAAGGCTAGCCCACTACGTCTTGCCCTGATCCTTGAAGGGCCAATAAGTGTGGCTTCTTAGAAAGGAAAGACACAGCTGAGATATAAGAACTTGTTCTTGGTAGATTTCAGCTGCATGAAGGAACTTATTCTGTATCTCTTCAGAAGAAAATAGGTTTCAAAAACTAGAGGAGTTAACTTTATAAAGCTAGCTCTCCTACCTAGAAACCCGGCTGGGCCCAGGCAGTTAGAAATAAGACTCTTGAGTGGACCTATCATATGATCCAGTGGGAAGCCTGGGGTTGTAGGGATGATTCTTTTGGACCTAAACTATGGGCAGACCTCCACTCAATACCTTAGATATTGACTTCTCCTGAGCTTGGCTTCAGGGAAGCAGCATGGGCATCTGTGGTGACTAAGATTGGCTATGGTTTCTGAAATCAAAGTGAATAAAGACTGTGTCAGTAAGGCATAAACTGCTGTCCTTTTAGATAAGGCCTGGCCTAAAGACCACTTGAACAAAATCCCTATGTTTTGTCCCCACCTCTTGCCCCTCCCAGGCCAGGTAGAAAAGCTCTGCCTTGCTAATGCCCAGGGATAGTCTAAGGATTGGGAATTTAGAAGGCTATCATAGTGGTTGCCTGTTAGAGTTGCAAATATTAGAACTAGAAGGGACTTTAAGAGGTCATCTGTTCCAACTCTTTGACCCTAGACACAATTCAATTAAGATTAGATGAGTAATATTTGTATTGCTTAATATATGGAAAAGTCTTTGTGCCCAGGTAATCTAAAGAATATTTCAGACCTACATGAGCATAGATCCCAAGTTAGGCACCTGTCTCAGACAGAGGTAGGCTCTGTGGAGAAAGAAGATAAAGTTATCATCAGGCTGGGAAAAGAGGGCAATTGAGAGGGAGACCCTAGGGCACAGCTGTAAACAAAGTGAGAGAAATGTGGCCCCAAGTACAGATTCAGGATCTCATGCAAGCATGATTGTGGCCATTCCCTGTGATCATTCCAAGGTAGAGTAAACTTCCCATCACTAAAGCCCAACAAGTCACAGAGTGGCTCTCAGCCTGAATGAGAAGTGTACTCTGACCCTCTGAAGGCCATAGTGCCAAGCAGCAAGAAGGCTTCCACTGCTAAGGTGCCCACTTGGCAGGTTTCTCCTCCTGTCATTACCACAAGAACCTGCCTTTCCCTCACTGGCCCTCTCCTTAGGCCGTGATGCTTCCTTCCCCCAACTACCTCACTCTCACCCAAAGGGGGAGCAGCAGTCCCTTTGGGGTCAGATATTCACCCCCAGAGCCTGAGGCATACAAGCCCTGAATCCTCATTTTAGTGCAACAAATGATCAATCTGACAACAGGGACCTCAGGGTTGAAGAGTCATGCTATAAGCCAGTCAACAGAGAGCTAAAGAATGTTCTGATTCATGTAAACCCTGGAACTCCATCAACTGTCCTGTTAATTCAAGGTCATTTTGGAAAGTCAAGCAGGCCTCGTCATCCTGGAGTCACTGGGGAATAAATAGCACTGGGGCAGTTCTCTCTGTAGCTGCAACCAATATACCTCACTCCACAGCAGCACTTAGAGGTTCTGGGAGTCCCGGCTCCCAAATCTGGGGCAGGGTCATGGGCATGAACCAAATGGGGGGAATCTAGGATGCAGGAGCTTCGCCCAGCCTGATGGCCCCAAAGAAGGTGGTGTGCTTGCTCATGTTGATAGAGATGTCAGCGTGCACCATCTTCACGGCAATCTTCTGCCGGGCCTTGAGGAGGCAAACACCTGCAGTATAGCAAGTGTTGTAGTTGGTCTTGCCTGTCTCGATGCTGCGAGTACACTGCAGGAAGGGCTTCTCATCCACCACGACCTCATAGCTGGCAAAGTCAGTGAAGTTGATGTAGTATACCTGAGTGAGAGGCAACAAGAAGGGATTGGGGAAGAGAGGAAAGAGAGGGTACGGGCCCTCCCCTGTGGTGAACAGACAGAACCTTCTAGATGAGCTATCAGTAAAACCTTCTAGAAGAGGTAGTGCTATCTGAAGGCATGCTAGTTGGCCAATAAGAATATCAGGTGACCGAACATACCTTTCTTACAATAGCACCATTGTAATAAACTCTAGGAAAGTAAGAACCATGTCTTATTCATCTCTGCACACACACACCCCAGCCTTGACATGAAGCACAGTGCTCTGTACATACTAGGTGTTCCATCAGTACCATGGACACAATTTCAAATGCCAAAGACTATTTGTAGATAAAATTAAGGCACTGAACTTCTCATTGATTCACAGTGTCCCTTCACCTACTACTTTAATGACTGAGGAGACATCCAGAGAGATGGAGAGCTATCCATCACAGATGAGAGAAAGACTTTGGAAGCGTAAAACCCAGGCCCTAACTTAACTTTGTGGCCAGAGAGAAGCACTTTCTTATGCTGAATGGCCTGGCAGCACGGAGATTTTCCTAGACTGAATGGGCTACTTCCAATTCTCTCTGAGGCATGGAAAAATATTTTTTTAATCTTTCACTACACTTATCTATCACACACTACCCAAAGCTTTGCTCCCCAGCACCACCAGAGTTTGGCCCATAGAACATTGGGGTTACACTCATGTGCCTGATGGGAGTTGGGACCCTCATCTGCCACCCTAAACTTTATGAAATGTTGGTCCTCCCATGGACTCTTCACGTGGGGTGGGAATAGTGTATTTGTATGCCATATAATCCTTGGGATGTTTGGCAAACCTAACAAATGCTTATTAACCCACTCTCTCTGACCACTGTCCTATAAGACCCATCTTGGCACCATAGTCCTATTCATCTACCTGTTTGCTGCTCGCCCCACAGATGCAACGACCTTAAGGTTTGTCTACCTCTAGCTCTGAGGAGCCACCCCACTGGAGGCAAACAGGGAGGTAAGAGTGGATGAGCACTGGCAGACTATGGGGATGGGCCCAGGACAGGAAAAGGACAAAAACAGGGAAAAGGGGCTGGGAGAAAGATAGCAAGAAGTAGGCAAGAATAATATGGAAACAGAAAGATAGAGAAACAAATGGGAGGAAAAGGAAGGAAAGACAGTCAGAAACTTTTTGAGGTGGAAAGAAAGTCCACAGGAGCACATTCATTATAAAGCCCAAGCTAGCAGTGTTGGGGAAGGGGTTCTCAGCAGCCCTGGACCTGATTTTCAAAGGATATGGTGAGATCAAGTCCAAGTTTTGTGGTAAAACCCAACAGCTCAGTGGCCCTAAAGGAGGGAATTGGCAGGGAGTGGAAGGGCCCTTTTTCAGAGTTTTTCAATGATATTTGGGTAGCAGGAGAAAACAAACCCCAAGGGATCTCCTTTTCTGCTTCCTTATTTCAATTCCCTCCCTCTGTGGCCCTCCCACTCCAATCACCCCCCAAAGCTGGACATTAGTCATTGGATGATCTTGGCTGGCTCAACAGTGCTCCTATGTGGCCTGTGCTGGGTCTGCATTCTGGATATAAGAAGAGTTAGGCCTAAGACCGTACTCACTTCTACCTGACTATAGATGAAGTAGGTGCCGTCCACCAGTACCTCCAGCTCCCCACTGCGGGGGTGTAGTTTAAACACCTTGGGGTTCATAGTGATGCGAGACCAGTCATTGAGCACTCCACCTGAAAGATCTCAGTATGAGAGAAGGCAGTCACTCAGTACATGTAAGAATAATATGGTCAATAGAAATTAGAAATACTAAGCATACACAGTCCCCACCCCTGTCCCAGTGCAACCAGGAAAGTTCAGAAGGCCAAGCCTTAAGAAGGGCATTTGGGAGGACCAACAGATGGCATAATGGTTATGTTGCTGGACTCCCATGTAGTCGACTGGAGTTCTGGACCCTGTGGGTTAAAACTCAGGCTAGGCACATGTGTGTGCCCAAGATCCTGAGAGAAGAATGGAAGAGAAGGAATTGTGGCATGGCCATCCCTCCTGGGGAGTGATTTCTTGCTTTCTGTCTCTGTCTCCATCTCTCTGGTGAGTGCACATGCCCTATACCAAAAAATATCTCTCTCTCTCAAAAAATATAAAGAACATTTGGAAGCACAGGTGTCTTATTTATAAAATAGCTTCCAGGCCTGCTTTAGGCTTCCTGTCTGTCTCCATCCCTCCTTTCCTGACCCCTTATCTAGGAGAACCTTTAACCAACACCTTCTAGCTGAAATTTAGATGGGCGGTAAGAGAAGAGTGGGCATGATGCCCTATTTTCTTTGTTGTCATGAGGCCTACACAGGCAAAATTCAAACACTGAGTGGCAGGCTAAGTCTTGTTCAATATTAGTTTCTCAGCCATAGCTCTGGATTCCCTCTCCTGTCTTATAGGTGCATGAATTTTCTCTTTCTCCTTAAGAGGTTCCTTTTGTTATGGCTCCTTTCTAAAAATTCCTTTCTAGAAAGCCTCCCTGGGCCCAGGAAACCATTGAAACCAATGAGCTATCTGAAGGACCTTAGGGATCAGGGGTGATCCAGGCTTCATGACAGCTGGAGTTAGTGACCACCAGTAACAAGGCCCAACAGTGGGAAGATCTTTATAAGAGCATAGGATTAACTTCTAGCCAGTGTTTTAATTACCCAGGAGGAAAGGTGAGTTGTCTTAGAGTTTAGGCACTCTTGGCAATGCCCTTGTGCTTTAGACCTGCCCCAGCTGGGTAGAGGGACAGTCACACAGCTTTGGCTTGCCAGTGGGAGCCAGCATGTGAGGGTAGAGGAAAAGTTTCCCTTTCCATCCTTCAGAAAGAGAGATGTGCCTTCCCACTACAGTAGGAGGAAGTCCAAGCTCCTGGGGCCTTTTCCCCTCTAAACCATGTGTTCTGTTTTTTTTTTTTTGAAGAATTATTTTATTGAACTTTATTAATTTATTTTAATTTGACCAAAGAGGGACAGAGTGAGAGAAAGAGAGGGAAAGTTAGAAAGCAAGCCACCAGGTCTGGGACTAAAGTAGAAAAGAAAGCCACCAGGTCTGGGACTCGAACCATGGTCAGCCATGTGGGAGTCCAGTGCCCTTAACCACCATGCTACCTGCTAGCACCTAAGCCATCTGTTCTTTACCCAAGAAATTATGTTTTGAATGTCCATCCTTGGCCAGTTTCAGGTCTGCCTGTTTGAGGTGTGAGGAAACAGGACTCCTGGAAAAGGTAGGCTTCTTTCCTCAAAGTGATAAGTGAATGGGATAGGAGTTAGAAGGAGATGCCCTGGGAGCCAGCAGATGGCATAGCGGTTATTTTTCGCTGGACTCCCACATGGTCGACTGTGGTTTGAGTCCCAGACCTGGTGGCTTGGAACTCACACTGGGTGTGTGTGTTAGTGAGCCCAAGATCCCAGGAGGAGAATGAAGGAAAAGAGAATTGTGGCATGACCATCCCCCTTGGGGGGTGATTTCTCACTTTCCCTCTCACTTTCTCTCTCACTCTCTGGTAAGTACATGTGCCCTAAGGGGGGAAAATACTTTAAAAAAAGAAAAAAGAAGATCCCCTGGCTCTGTCCCTTCAATGGATTACTCTGCATGATGTCCTCCTACCACTGACCCTAACACTTCTTCTGGTGGGACTTTTAAAGGTAAGCACAGACTACTACTGAGCATTGGCCCAGAGGGGCTAGAAATGGTCTTGTTACATGATAGTGAGGTGAACTTGGTACTGCTGGCACAGAACAAATACTAAGGTCACCTATTCAGACACCCAAACAAATCTATTTCCTACCTGTCTCAGAACTCTCTAGATAAATGGTGATCATGGCCCAACCAGGGCCCCGAGGCCTATGGCACCTGGTCCCCAGCAAAACTGTTTGGGTTTTGGTGCCATTATGTTCCTATTTACACTTCTGAGGCTATTAAGTCAGGCATCTAGGTGGCAATCAGGGGAGTAGCTAAGTCTAATCATTAAGGAAACTAAGTACTTCCAGTTCAGGACTGACTAGGTGCTTAGAAGGTGTCCCCATGCAGCAGGTTTCTTAACCTTCATTTACTGTTTGTGCACTCCAAGCTCTGGAAGCATCTGGCATCTTGGCTAGCTTGCTGCCTCCCAAGGCTGGGGGAATGAATCCTGGGGGATTCATGTAGTTTAGATTTTATGCACTCTGGGGACTGGACATTATTTCAAAGCACTGTCCTTTAATGAATATTTGTGCCTCTTTGGGGAAGAAAATATACCTAATCATTCAGTGGAGTGTACACAGACATCACTGGAGTAGTATAGTGCAGGAAAAATAGGTAGACAGATGTAGCTTTGAATTCCAGTTTCTACATGTAACTATGAAAAGCTTGGGCCAGTTAACTGAGCTTCAGTTTCTGTAAAAAAGAGCTAATACCTACCTCATGGGGTGATTATAAGGATCAAATGAAATAAAAGACAAAGCATATTGAAAAATCTAAAGTGCTATACAAATATAAGGCAATACGATATATTATGGTATTATACAATCTCTCTGGGATTCTGCTTCCCCATCTTTTTTTTTTTTTTTCGGAGAGGGTTTTGCTATAGGGTGCGTGCGCTTGCCAGCCAGCCAGAGAGAGACAGAGAGACAGAAAGCGAGAAATCATCCCCCAGGGAGGATGGCCATGCCGCAATCCCTTCTCCTCCATTCTCCTCTCAGGATCTTGGGCATGCACGCACAAGTGCCCGGTGTGAGTTTTAAGCCACTGGGTCCGGGATGCAAAACGCGGTCCACTACATGGGAGTTCAGCGACATAGCCATTATGCTAACTGCTGGTCCCTGTTTCCCCATCTTTTAAATGCAGAGATTACCTTAGATCAGTGTTTCTTGGCTTCATTAAACACGTTTTCCCTTTCAATAGATACTAACAGCTCATACTCCTTAGGGATTCTAACATGGTCCCTTTTCTGAGAGAAATACTCCCTCAACTCATCTTCTGTATACATTCATCAGACAAGAAGAATTGAATTTTATGCACTTTTACCTTCTCTAACTTGTGTTGTGAAAATGTTTATTAAACTACACACATTTCCCTGGCAATTCCAATATAACCTTCATCCCCCAAGTATCCCTGTGCTAGATAATCTCTTAAATCCCTGTCAACTTCCTCATCAGTGATTCTAAATGCCATTTGGATGTAGCAATTGGTCTTTGTGGAAGCAATTACTCAGGATAGCCAGCAGAGGGCATGAAGAAGTGAACAATATCCCCTTCTGACAAGGGTACCTCTGGGGCCTGGGAAGAACTAGGCTGGGTGATTATTTGACGTAGGCTGAGGATGAAGGAGGGGAGAAGTCGCTCTTAGGAGAGAGCTTACTTTGATTCTTACCATTCTTGACTTGAATCGCTGACCCTTGACCTTGTAGATGCACCACAGCTGGCTGGGAAGATAAGAACAGAGAGTAGTCATTGTGAGTAATGACTGCTTACTCAGCCACGGGCTCCTGTTTCTACCCCTGGTTTCTAGTCTCCTTTTGTATCCCAATTCTGACCCCTCTCCTTTTCTTGGGATGTTAGGGACTATATTTCTAGTAGAGGGTAATAGGATTTTGTAGCTCTGGTACTTCCTAGCTGTGTAACCTCAGCCAAATGTAATACCTGTGAGCCTCATTTCCCTAACTGTAAAATGGAGATTATAAGACTTTCTGATCTGGCCTCTCTTATAGGGATGTCTGAAGATCAAATGAGGTGATGGATATAAAATTGCCCTGCAAGCAAGCCATCAAGCACTGTGCAGCTGTGATTTTTATTTATTTTTTTACTGTGATCAAACAGCTGTAGTGAGGGAGGCTGAAATGAGACAAGGCAAGGCCACAGAACTTGCCAATAGAGGCAAATTATGAAGGTCAAAGACTAAGAAGGAGCCCTTAGGCCATTAATGCAGAAGCCCCAGGTTGGGCTTGGCCTGGAGCTGGTTGGCTGTTTTTCAAGGACATGTTCTTAAATGTCTTAGCTCTGGATCCCAGGTGATCTGAGTGCCGACAAGGTGTCTGGAGTTAACTGGGGAGTTGGGAGGCCCAGGTGAAGAGGCCTGACTGGCAGCTCATTTCCGCTGACTACTGAGCCCTGGTGTGGTTACCCTCTGTCTACTGTGGAATGAGTAAAAATGGTCCTGGCATGACCCTTAGCTAAAAGCAGGCCCTGGGGCAAAGCTTTTCTATTCACAGAAATAGGAGGGAGCTGTGAGTGAAAGACCTCAAAACCTCTAGGGTGTCCTCACAAGATAAAGCCTCAGGAAATTTAATAGGGAGTCAATTTAAAGGTGGCACTAGCTTGTGGCCTTCCCTTCTCCCCAGGAAGAAAGCAGTCCCAGCCAACCTGGTTTTCTCGAGTTCCAGCTTTATCAGCAGCACCTGCAAAATAGGACAAAACAATCAGAGGGCTTTCCTCTTTCTACTTCCTTTTTTCCTTCCTTCAATAGCCAGTGACAGTCAGCCTCACTCCCTGCAGCCAACCCTGGCTGAGCTTTAGTCTCCAGGCTTAGAGCTGGAAAGAGTTGGAGTGCAATGTGGGACCTTTGGAGGAGAGAGGATTCCTCTTCTTTCTCTTTTCTATCCTTGATCTTCATCTGCAATGATCCTAGCACCCAGCAGGGAAACTGGCCTCTTTCTAATACTGACCCAGGCAGGCTCCACTGAACACCCATGGAGAGTGATGTCACTGTGTGTGACCAGGGACAATGGTACTTGCTTTGCCAGCCTTTTGCTCCCCTTTTATGAATTTTCTTCATAGAGCCCACTGCCATTTGTAAATGTCTTGTTTCTTTTAATTGTCTATTTCCTCCCCTAGGATATAAATTCTGTGAAAATGGGGACTACTTATCAATCTATCTCTTTTCACACAGAAAGTACTCAATGTTTGTGAAATGACTGGGCGAAAAAAATCCCAACTCTCTCTCTTGTGGCCATGGTAATACTCCTTAGCTCTGTTTGAATTTTAAGCTAAAGAATCTGAGTCTTGTTGCAGAATTCTTAGACCTAGAGAAATAAGCTGTGAAGAGTCCACTTCTCTGAAGTCCTAGGTTATAGGAGGGGAGCAAGAGAAAGAAATCACAACTGACATAAGCTCAGCAGTCTAACTCCTGTCAACTGCTATTAGGCAGGTTTTGGTATGCATCTAAGCTTTCCAAATGCCATTCTTGAGCCCAAAGAGAAAGATGCAGGGGGATGAAATTGTATTTGAATGGGCAGTGTGGTGGGGTAAGGATATAGTGCAAGATGTACTTGGTTCCTGGAGAGCATAGCCTTGGTGCCTGAGTTATCTACAGCCTAAGTGACTCATAAGTTTCTAATTTCTTGACCATCAATGACTAACTATCTGCCTCTATGAGAGAGGCACTTCAGAGTTCATGGGATGAAACTATCCCAGGGCTTGTTGTTTTGTTCATTCCCCAACATTCCTCACCATAGCCTATTTTCATGCAAGCATCATCGTATGGTAATCTAAAGCAGACCAAATCCATCCCACCTAAGGCCTCTATCTTTAGATTATATGAGTTTACTGGCTCTCCACAGGGAGGCCGAGGATTAGGAAGGGCTTGTGATGGAAGGGTGGAGAAAGTGTAAGGACAGGTGACCTGTTCTTAACAGCTTGGTACAAACAAGAAGCTGGTGCAGGCCAGGCCTTACTAGCTTGTCCAGTTCCTAGCTCTGTACTAGGCTTGGAGACTAGCATTCCTTACTGCACCCAAACCCCATCACTGCTGTTTGAAACTCCTCATAGGATTACCTACTCTTGCTCTCTTACAGTACTTGTAAGGTACCTAGGTGGGTGGAGAGACATAGGAACTCACCAGAAGGTCCCTGGAGGCCAGGAGGTCCTTGAGGACCTGGAGGACCAGGAGGACCGGGTGGTCCCATAACAGTTGTTCCTGGAATCCCTGGAATTCCTGGAATCCCTGGGGGTCCCTGGGGTCCTGGCGGTCCTGGAGGTCCTGGGGGGCCATTGGGCCCAGGAGGCCCTGCTTTCTTTCCTAAAAAAAACAGGATTTGGTATTACATTTGTAGTTAGTTATTGTCAGGAGTATGCTGTCATGAATACTAGAGATTTCTGATGACATAAACTCAACCCTCTGGGGGTTCTGGCTAAAGATCTTAAAACCATTATCACAAGTCTGTCTGTTTCTTCCCTCGAACCCCATTTTGTGAATAAGCATTTGCAGAGCTAGGTTTGAGGACATAGAAATAAATAGGTCTCAAGGAGCCAAGTTTATAGAGCCAGCAGGTGGCATGGTGGTTAAGGCATTGGACTCCCACAAGGCTGACCAGGGTTCAAGTTGCAGACCTGGTGGCTTGCTTTCTCAACCCCCCCCCCCGTCTCTCTCTGTTCAATTAAAAAAATAATGATGAGGGGCCAGCAGGTGGGGTGGTGATTGAGATGTTGGACTCCCACATGGCGGACCACGGTTCAAGTCTGGGACCTGGTGGTTTTCACTTTCCCTTTCTTTCTCTCTGTCTCTCTCTTGTCAAAATAAAAAATAATAATAACAAATAAAGGTAAATAAATAAATAATTCTTAAGTCTTTTGGGGCAGACATAGTCACAAGATAGTGGAAGTGCTACATTAGTGGTAGTGGCTTCAATGCTGAAGAGGTCAGGGAAGGCTTCAAAAAGGTTACATTTCAGCTGAGTCCAAAGGATAAGAACCACCAAGTGATCAGATCTATGAGACATTCTGTGTGTGTGTGTGTTTTCAGAACTAGGCTATTTTTGACAAATACGGGGCTTTCATATTTACTGCCCAGTTTGGGGGACTTGCTAAGGATAACAGGAGATAGCTCAACAGTCTGACCTTAGGAACAATATCAGCTTAGTAAGGTTCTCATCAGAGTCAGGATATGTAGGAAATGGGGGCTGGGATGGAGGTGGTACTAGTTTGAATGGGAAATGGAAAGCAGTTTTAGAGATGATTAGAAAGGAGGGGAAGAAGGAGGGAGAGGGAGAAAGAGGATTGGGGGTGGAAAGAGAGTGAGTACTTGAGAAATAGGAAAGAAAGGGAGGCAGAGGGTAAAGAAAGCTGAAGAAGAGGCAGCATATTTTGTTTTCTCAGCTGACCTCTCTAAACTGTATTTTTAAAGACTCTGGGAAAGGAAATTCTGCAAACTTTCTTGGCAACATGTTCCAATGTTTATCACTTCTCAGTTCTCACTATTAGGAAGTTCTTCCATATATTTAACTGAAATCCCTCCTTGTGGCTGTGGAGGCTCTTACTCTGTTTGTTGTATAGGTAAAGAAGAATAGTTATATCATATATAATAATAACTCCCATATACTCAAAGACATTAAGTCACCTATTGACCTCCATTTTTATGGGCTAAATAATCCAGTTTCCCAGTCTTTCCTCGGAGGTCCTATTCTCAAATGTATTATTAATCATGCCCACTAACTCCTCCCCCTTTCCTTCTCACTATCCTTCCAGAACAATATTGGCCCCATTTTATACCTTAGTTCTTCCAACATTCCCACCAGGATGTGGGATGGGAATGGGATTATGTTAAGTGAGTCATAAACAGGGTCTTGAACCAAAGTCCCTAGCTCCTCCTATTGACTTCTTGTGATCTGCACAACCCCACTAGAGGACTGCAGGTCATTATAGGTAGGTGTCATCTTCTTCCCTTCACCACTTTCTCATAACTTGTAGAAGTCCCAGGAAATCTTTTATCAGACTTTATCACAATGTTTTCATCTTTTAAAATCTTTTAAATAAAACATCCTCTAATCTCACTTAAAAACCTTACTGACTCCACACTACCCAGTCATAAAAAACAATGAGACCCTGACATTTGATACAAAATGGACAAATATGGAAGACTTACTGCTAAGCGAAACAAGCCAGACTATGAAAAAGACAGACTTCGTATGTCTCCCCCCCATTAATATATACCAAATGTCTGCACTCTATAGCAGGGGGTATAGTAGGCAGGGAGAGCAACTATAGATACTAGAGATAGTAAGGATAGGGGTAATATTGGGGTGGGTAATAGGGAAAGGGAGGGAGGGGAACAGGGGAAAAAAAGTACGTTAAATTGACACCAAAATGAAAAGTTGTGGATGATAACATATATGGTAATATCCTTGTCTTGACTGATATATAATATATTTGTGCTGAGAAAAGCTATGTTGTACACTGTTAAGATGTACACTAATTAAATGAAAAAGCAAAAACAAAACAAAAGAAAAACCTTATTGACTCCATCTCCCTGCTCCCCAGAGTCTTAGGCAGGAAGATCCTATACTAATTTATCAGGTCCTCCTTTATGGATAATGCCCAAGAAACCGAATACTCACAGCAATACCACTCAAGACTCCAGTTGTCTATGCCTAACCACATCTGAATTTGGAATAAAACAATAGGGCCATTGCGGGGGCTTCTTTCCCAGGGAGGAAAGAATGGAAGGTCCAGAGAGTCTCTCTCTAAAGGAGTCCCTATAGCCTTAACACCCAGAGACAGAAGATTTAAAGTTTCCCCTGCATTTAGCAACAAAATATTGGATCTACTCAGTTTCTAGATCTGGCCAATTTCAAGATGCTAAACAGGAAAACCATCTCCCTTCAGATTTGGGCAGCTTCCAAGTCAGGCTTATTCAATGCTCAAGTTTCAATTCTAGCAAGTATAGTGGAAAGAACACAGAATCTGTACTCAGGAGATAAAGATGTAAGTCCCAGCTCTGCCGCAGATGCACTTTGGGCAAAAACCTTCCTTTCCTTGAGCCTAGTTTCTCCATCTGTGAAATGAGGGGCTTGGCCTCCATGATTGCTCTTAACTTTTAAGACTGAGGTTCCATAAGGAGGACTGACTTACTCCTGGCCATTAGGAAACTTTCCTAGCCTGATTTTAAGGTTTGCTTCTCACCTTTTATTTTCTGGATGTTGTAGAAACAGAGGATCATGCATATTAGGCAGTCCTGTGTCTCAACATTTTAGGGCCTAACAGTGACATTTTAGTTAGAGAGTGCTCTGTGGGCAGCACAAACTTCAGCTTTGAGAATGTCAGTCTCCTGTAATTGCTAATGTTATTTTAGAAGAATTATCCAGAAATTCCTCCAGCCCAACAGAATAATGATTGCAGTGTAAATAGAAAATGCTCACTTATGAAACTGTTAGAAGGCATTTGAGAAAATGCTCTTGCTGTGATACAGTTGTGTAGTTGGTCCTCTTTGCTTTTCTGCAACCAGGTTTATGCAAGTATGCATTTCATACCTGCAACTTACAGAAAATTGGACCTAGAAAAAGATCCTCAAATGTACAGAATGATGCTTGGACCAAGAGAATGACTTTAGAGGATTGGATGCCCTCTCCAGATTTTATTATTATTATTATTAATATTAATTTGCTACAGATGCATGCTCTTACTGAAGAGAGACAGAAGAAGTGAGAAAGAACTCCCCCCCACCCCCCACCGGCCAGGGTGATGGCCATGCCAAAATCCCTTCTCTACCATTCTTTCAGCATTTTGGGCATGTACACATATGCACCTGGCATTTCTCAAGCTGCTGAGTCAGGGACTTGAACCACACAGTTAGCCACATGAGATCCAGCTGTGTTAACCACTATACCACCAGCTGCCCATAGATTTCCTTACTTTAACAGAACACTTTATGGTATAAAACTCAGAGAACTCAGAGGCACTTTTACTTAGAAAGTTACCCTGTACAGTCTTAGGTGAAAAAAATAAACATTTTCCTTTTAAAGATAAACTTAATTAATGGGCATTTCCCTAACCTTTTAGCTAAGTCCAAAATGCTGAAAGAACAACCAAAAGTGAGAGAGTGTTGTGGGAAGAGGAAAGTTCCATCAGAGGGTGAAAATTAAGTGAACTCAATTTACCTCTTCAGCATGTGCCTAGTCACTGTGTTCAAGGAACTCTGTTATTAAATGGCTTCTAAATAATTTTCAGCCCAAGTGAATGTTTAAGGTCTAGTGCATTGTCATCCCAATAATGTCTCATACACGAGGTAGCAGTGCCAGGAAATGATCCTGTTGTAAAGGGATATAACAAGAGTTCAGAAGTATACACTTGAAAATTAAATTTACTTTCTTAGAATACAGAATATCTTGGTGGTAGATGCCCAGGACCTGCATAGAAAGTATTATTCACTGACTCCAGCTCTCTGGCTGTTTTCCATCCTTGCTCATCTCAGGCCTTCAGGAGGCTGGACTATTCCTCAGCTTCTTTATGACTGGGACACAAGTTTTCCATGTGGACCATGGCAACTTAAGGCACCAGAGTACCTTAGTACTCCAAGAAATGGCAGGGTGCAGTTGAAGCTAGTCATTTTGGCCTAGTCTGAGGTTGATAATCTATTCTATTATATAAAGCTTCATAAATTTTACCAGACAGAATAATTTCATTTAAAGCATCTTAATGAAAAATCATTAGTTTTACTCTATTTTCCTCCGAGGTCAGTCAGATCCAGAAACAAACAGGTATGTAAGCTCATTTTATAGTTGATATTTTAGCACTAAGGAGTGGACCATATTGCCTGCCCTTGGGCTAGTACAATGGAGACTGCAAGTATTCTGGAGGCTCATGATGTAACCATGGCACAATGGAAGTGCCCAACTAGAAGTTTCTTTGAGGAGACTGAAAGGTCAGTATAATACTCTAGCCTAGTTTTTCCATTACAGAGAATATGAAATTAAATCCTCAAAGCAAGAAATACCTTCTCTAACTATATAGAAAATTGAGTAACAGGTTTTAGGTGAATAAATAGGGTACTATCTCTAAGTAGGTAGTATAGCTAGTTCCTACAAGTTGTCTTGGAATTCATTCATACCTAATCACTGCTTTGATAAAGGAGGGGAAAAAAGAGAAAAAAAGGTCAGGGAAAAGAGTAAGGAAGAATGAAGGAAAGAGATATGAATTTAATTGTATGGAAGAGAGAACAAGAAAAAAAAAACAACCTTTTATATGTTGCTAGAGCAGCAATTCTATCTTTCATGGATCATATTGAAGAATGATTTCTTATTCTTTAGAAACTACAATACTCGAGGCTGGCAGGTGGCATGGTGGTTACGGGCACTGGACTCCCACATGGCTGACCATGGTTTGAGTCCCAGACCAGGCAGCTTGCTCTTTCATGCTCTCTCTCTCACTCTGTCCCTCTTTCATCAAATTAAAATAAATAAATAAATAAATAAATAAATTTAAATAAAATAGTTCTTAAAAAAAAAAAAACTACAATACTCAAGGGACCAGCAGTTAGCGTAATGGCTATATCACTCGACTCCCATGTAGAAAAACCTCTTAAAAAAATTCAATACTCAAGAAGATTCATGTGATTAAATTTGAATAAAATAATGATGACAAATGTTCAAAGAATATAATAATAAAAACTTACTTCCTTGATTATTTTCTTCTAATTTTAGGAAATTTTAGGAAAGACGTGGCATGAGAGCAATTTTATGAAATCAGGAGTTTGACTTACCCTTTTTCTTGTTTTTAACTGGACCTATTAGAAAAAGAAAATGGAACATTAACTCACTGGAAAGTAACAGAAAATGTTTATTCTCCAAGACAGTCACTAGGACCCCAACCTCCTCAGGCTGATTTCTCTTTTTGGCCATTTAACCCTTTCTTTTTAATTATTATTTATTGTTTTATTTATATACATTCAAATGCTATACATCATTTGGCTTGCAAAGAGAATTTATCCAATATGAAATATACCTCAGACCAGTCCAGTTGAGAATACTCTATATGTTATCATCAACAGGTAATAAACCATTGCTGTGTCCCACAAATGTCTTGCCTCTCTATTTCCCCCCCTAATTTCCTTCCCTATACTCTTCCCCTCTTCCACTCTTTTTCCACACTGTCTCAAGTGTCCATAATTATTTTCAATGCTTTTATGTTCTTCAATCTTTCAGTCTCTACCATAGAGTGTGACCAGTCAGTATATATTAAGTGGAGACATATAATATCTTTCATAGCCTGGCTTGCTTCACTCAGCAATAAATCTCCCATATCTGACCACTTTCCATCAAATGCCAGGGTTTTATTTTTTAAGGTTGAATAGTATTCCATAGAGTATATGTGCCACACTTTTTCAATCCATTTATCTTTTCTTGTACATTTGGGTTATTTCTATGTCTTAGCCACAATAAACACTGATGTGCGTGCACTTTTCCAACTGAACATCCTCCTGTCCTTTGGGTAGATACCCAGGAGTGGAATTACTGGATCCTATGGTAGTTCTATTTGTAGGTATTTGAAGAACCTCTGTATTGTTTTCCACAGTGGCTGGACCAATTTACATTCCCACCAACGGTGTATGAGAGTTCCCCTTTCATCACAACCCCGCCAAAACTTATCAGTTTTTGTATTTTTAATCTTTCCTCAGGCTGTTTTCTGACTACTGAGGCCACAAAAATTACAAAAAAGATTCTTCTCTTGGAAGAAAAATCTTTCAGCCTCAGTCTTTGGGGTGAGGCAATAGGTACTTCCTCATAGAGATGAAATACCCAGAAATGCACTACTCAACAACCTTAGGATGGCATTCCATGAATTCTGCAAGTCCTGAGGTTGAAGAGCCATGCATTCAGGTGAGGATTTGAGGTCTCCTGTGTTGAAGCTGATAAGAAGACAGTGTTATTTTCTTAGAAGGAGCAAAGCAGTAGCAGTCTACCTTTTTTTTAAAAAAAATTTAAGAGTGATTTATTATTAAGAAGATGATCAAATTGCTAATGAATAAAAGGATGAAAGATGACGAGTGTTATAGAAAATCAGCACTAAATAATTTTCAAATATAATTATGAATGCAAATTAACATGTATCTCAGAATATCTTACCCTAATATCATTTCCTCCTGGTAAAATATCCAAAGCAGGGCATTTTTCATTAAATACTATTTTGTTTCTGATTCTTTATAGAAATATTTTAAAAAGTAAAGGAAGCATATTTTTAAGTATCCATACTGAACTCATTTAACTTTTGACTCCTATTATGTATAAATAACTAAAGGATTAATTGATAATGCAATATGAAATATAAAAATAGCAATAGCACTTACTTAATTCTTACTGTGTACCAGATAATGTTGAATAGCAGTTTGCTTTTAGTCACTCCCTTATGATTTGCACAGGTCTCCTGAACAAACCCTGCCTGCACAAACTTCCCTGGCAAAATAACTTTGTGTGCAATAGTAGGTATTATGTGCAGGATATGTTTTAGGTTGGGTAGAACAATTTGTTAGTTATTTAAACAATACAGCCATATATAATAATACACTCGTGTGTGTGTGTGTGGGGGGGCACATGCACTCCCATTTTAACTTACCATAAGTTAATAGACACTTTGAAAAAAGTATCAACAGTTTCATCAACAGTGTAATCTCTGATGAAAAACCAAGCATTTTCCTGGGAATTACTTTTAAAAAATTTACCACAGGGTATGTACCCTTGCAAAGAGAGACAGAGAAGGGGAGACCCCCCCACCACCACCATGAGACATGATCATGCTGCAGTTCCTTCTTCATTTCTCCATTCTGTCAGGATTTGGGGCATGTAAGCATACATACCCAGCATGTTTTTCAAGCTGTCAGAGCCAGGACTCCAACCCTGTGGTTGGCCATGTGAGTTTCAGCTTCCTCAGATATTAGGCCATAGAGATGGCTCGGGAATTATTTTTAAGGAAAACAAGTCTGATTAATTGAGGTAACTCAGAAAACTCAAGGTTTTTCTAATATAGTTAAGTAACAACCACTCTCTAGACACATACAGTTTAGGTCTCTGACAGTCATTTTTCCCTTTTAGGGATTCAATTCTATAGATGGATTTGAATTTCTTTAGATAAAGGTATTTAAAATCTGTTCCAAACTCCCACAAAGTCACTGTGGTACATTAAGCCACTGTGGGACCAGCAGATAGTATAATGGTTATATTTCTGGACTCCTACATGGCTGACCCCAGTTCAAGTCCCAGCCTGGCAGCTTGAAATTCACGCTAGGCACATGTGCATACATGCCCAAAATCCTGAGAGGAAAATGGAGGAGAAGGGTTTGCTGTGTGGCTAAACCCACTAGGGGGTGATTTCTCATTTTCTGTCTCTCTGTCTCTCTCTGGTGAGCACACATACCCCATAACAAAAATCTCTCCAATTTAAAAAACAAACAAACAAACAAACAAAAAACAAACATCAGTGACTTAGGAGCTTACAAAAAGAATACCAAGAATTCATATGTTATTTTATAGTTTATAAAACATATTTCCAGCCCACTTCCATCTCTAGACCCCTAGCCTAAGGGACACTGAGGCAGGGCCCCCTGCCACAGCTCCAGCCCCAGCACTCCCAAGTCCAGAGACTTCTATCTCTGTCAGCCAGGACCACCCTCAGCTCTACAGCAGACCCCACTTCCATCTCCAGACCCCTGGCCTAGGGGACACTGAGGCAGGGTCCCCTGCCCCAGCTCCAGCCCTGGCACTCCCAAGCCCAGAGATCTCTATTTCTGTCAGCCACGTAGGCTTCTTTTCCCCCTTCTCCTCTTCTTTCATTTGTAAATTTTGCACTGTTCCTTATCACACAGGACCGCCCCCAGCTCTACAGCGGACCCCACTTCCATCTCCAGACCCCTGGCAAAATTGTGCACGACTTTTTCTTTATTCTCCTTCTTATTTGGTCCTCTCTTCCTCTTCCTCCGTCCTCCCAGATGGTCTAGATAGGTCTAGAATCACAGTTCTGAAATATTCTAGTATTGTAAGACTCCCTGGGTCCTCCCTTTTACTGAACCACCTGTGAAAAAGGAGGTACTGTTCATCAGACACTTGAATAGAATACTCCTCCTTGGACCACTTTGCTAAACACAACAGAAGAGAGACTTCAGTCCACAGCAAAAGGGAAACACACTTGCTCCTAGTGGAAGAAACATTCTCCTAAAAGGTATTCCACAGTGAATACATCTCCCAATAGCTAGAAGTAGAAGAGTCTCAGATCTGAATAAACCAGGAAATATGTCTCCATCTAAAGAACACAGTGACTCCCTTCCATTTCTTGAAAAAAACAGAGGACATTACCAAAATGTCAGAGAAAGAATTTAGAACATTCATGGTGACCAAATTCTATGAGTTGGAACAGAAAAAAGACAACGAACTATAGGAAATTAGAAAGTCCTTCCATGGTATGAAAGAAGAAATGGACATGCTAAGAAAGAATCAGATGGAACTATTAGGGATGAAGTCTGTAATACAGGAAATCAAAAACTCTCTCAAAAGTATTAAAAGTCGGGAACCAGCAGTTAGCGTAATGGCTATGTTGCTGGACTCCCACATAGTCGACCACGGTTCACATCCCGGACCCGGTGGCTTAAAACTCACGCTGGGTTCGTGTGCGTGCGTGCCCAAGATCCCGAGAGGAGAATGGAGGAGAAGGGATTGCGGCGTGA
>NW_006207730.1:287154-288379 GCF_000334495.1 Tupaia belangeri chinensis
GAGAACCCCCAAATAGAATGAACCCAAGAAGATCTTCCACAAGGTACATCTTAGCCAGACTGGCAAAGACCACAGATAAAGACAAGATACCATAACTGGCAAGAGAGAAATGGCAAGTGGCTTACAAAGGTCACTACATCAGGCCAACACCAGATTTCTCAACAGAAACAATGCAAGTAAGGAAAAAATGGGAAAACGTATTGAAAGTGTTAAGAGAGAAACAATTTCAACCAAGATTATTATATCCTGCAAGATTATCCTTCATATGGGAAAAAAAGATTAAAATCTTCTCAGATAAACAAAACCTAAAAGAATTTGCCAACACCAGAGCAGCTCTTCAAGAAACCCTGCAGAAAGTAATGTTCCAGGAAAACTAAAGAATTAACAGTCAGAAACAAAGGAAACCAAGACAATAGCCAACTTAAACATCGAGACAGCTGCGGTAACATCGATAACATTGAATGTTAATGGATTAAATTCTCCAGTCAAGAGAAACTGACTGGCTGAATGTATAAAAAAAAAAAAAAAAAAAAAAAAAAAAAAAAAAAAAAAACCCTCTTCTTAAGAAAAAGAAAAGAAACCCTCTATCTGTTGCCTACAGGAAACCCACTTCATGGATAAAGACATACATACATTGAAAGTGAAAGGTGGAAAAAGGTTTTCCATGCAAATGGGAACCAAAAAAGAACTGGAGTCATGATACTAATTTCTGACAAAATAGGCTTTAGAACAAAAACTGTTCGACGAGACAAAGAAGGGCACTATATTGCAGTAAAAGGGTCAATAGATCAAGAATATATAACACTTATAATATCTATGCTCTTAACACAGGAGCACCCAAATATGTGAAGGAAAGACTATTAGATCTAAAAGAGGAGATAGACTGCAACATACTAATTGTTGGAGACCTTCACACTGCACTATCTCCTCTGGATAGATCATATAGACAAAAAATAGGTGAAGAGATAAAGGATCTAAACAACACCATAAATCAAATGGACTTAACAGACATCTATAGAACTTTCCATCCAAAAACCACGAGATACCCTTTTTTTCTTGAAGATTGACCATATCAGAGAGCACAAAGCAAGCCTCTACAGATTCAAAGGCATATAAACTATATCTAGCATATTTTCTGACTAAGATGGAATTAAACTTGAGTTTAATTTCAAGAGAAGTCCTCAAAAATATTCAAATACATGGAAACTAAATAACCTACTACTGA
>NW_006207730.1:289810-290861 GCF_000334495.1 Tupaia belangeri chinensis
ACACACACACACACACACACACACACCTGGTATGAGTTTAAGCCACAAGGTCCGGGATTCAAATCACAGTCCGCTACATGGGAACTCAGCGACATAGCCATTATGCTAACTGCTGGTCCCCCAAAATATTAAAGACCTCCACAAGGAAAACTATGAGAAGCTAAAAAAAGAAATTGAAAATGACACAAAAAAGTGGAAGGACATCCCATGTTCCTGGATTGGAAGAATTAATATAACCAAAATGGCAATTCTACCCAAATTAATCTACCTATTTAATGCAATGCCAATCAAAGTACCAGACACATTCTTCACAGATCTAGAAAAGACAATCATAAAATTCGTCTGGAATAATAAAAGACCTCATTTTACCAAAACAATTCTGCCGAAGAAGAGTGGAGTGGGAGGCATCTCACTCCCTGACCCAAAAATATACTACAAAGCTGTGGTAATCAAAACAGCATGGTACTGGCACAGAAAAAGACATGTGGACCAATGGAACAGAATAAAGTCCACAGAAATAAATTCCCAAACATATAATCAATTTTGACAAGGGGTACCAGTCATTCCAGTGTGAAAAGGATAACCTCTTCAACAAATGGCACTGGAAAAACTGATTTCCACTTGCAGAAAGATGAATCTGAACCCCTACCTCTCACCTTTGACAAAAATCAAGTCAGGGTGGATCAACTATCTAAATCTAAGACCTC
Organism: Tupaia belangeri chinensis; assembly: GCF_000334495.1. Classification (NCBI taxonomy): domain Eukaryota; kingdom Metazoa; phylum Chordata; class Mammalia; order Scandentia; family Tupaiidae; genus Tupaia; species Tupaia belangeri. The sequence continues at coordinate 290,518 of NW_006207730.1, forward strand.
AAACTATAAAACTGCTCCTGGAAAACATTGGCAGAAACTCTGGGAGACACTGGAATAAAGGGAAAGACTTCTTAAATAAGAACACCAAAGTATAGTTGATAATCCACAAAATAGACAAGTGGGATTACATCAGACTAAGAAGTTTTTGTATGGCAAAAGACACAGGAATTAGTGTGAATCGACAGCCCTCAGAATAGGAAAATATTTTTGTAAACTGTGTCAGATAACAGACTGATAATCAGAATACACATGAACTCAAGCAGCTGTTTGTAGAAAAGATAATCAACCCTATTAAAAGATGGGAGAATGAGTTGGGAAAAAAAAAACAATTTATAAAAATGAAA
>NW_006207730.1:291666-299974 GCF_000334495.1 Tupaia belangeri chinensis
TTTTTAAAAAATAAATAAAGATCAGGTTTTTATTTCAATATGTAAGATGTTTTGTAGGATAGAAACTGCTGGCTGTGAGCTCTAAGACCCTAGGCTGAATAGTTCCAGAAACCACAACAGAAATTTGTTCATCTAAGGCATCACCAATCAAGAATGATCATGAGATTATCACAGCTCTTGAACGAATCATTGAGCTGATCATGTGCCTGGCACCTCTGCCCTTAATTTTTCCCTTAAAAACGAATGTGAGGGGGACGAGCAGTTAGCATAATGGCTATGTCGCTGGACTCCCATGTAGTCGACTGCGGTTTGTGTCCCAGACCCGGTGGCTTAAAACTCACGCAAGGCGCGTGTGCGTGTGTGCCCAAGATATCGAGAGGAGGATGGAGGAGAAGGGATTGCGGCATGGCCATCCCCTCGGGGGGGTGATTTCTCACTTTCTGTCTTTCTGTGTCTCTCTGTCTGTCTGGCAAGCGCATGAGGAACACTTGGGGAGAAGGAGTCTTTTCAGTAAGAATTGCCCACTCTCCTTACATTGCTCTTGCTAATAAAGTTGTGCTTTCCTTCATCACACCATGTGCCTACGGTTTGGTTTTATACTGGTTGGGTGAGTGAACCTGACTTGAGTTCAGTAACAGTTGAGCTGAACAGTATCATCAATCAACTAGATCTAATTGACATTTATAGAAGACTTTATCTAACACTAGCAGAATATACTTTTCTCTTAAGTTGACATGGGGCACTGACCAAGATAGATCACATTCTCTGACAGAACACATATCTTAACAAATTTAAAATAGATATTACACAAACTGTGCTCTCAAATTACAATGGAGTTAAATTAGAAATCAGTATCAGAAAGATAGCTGAAAATTCCCAAACTACTTGGAGATTAAACAACATACTTTTAAATAATATATGGGTCAAAGAAAAAGTCTCAAGGCAAATTTAAAATATTTTGAATAGGGGACCAGCAGGTGGCATGGTGGTTAAGGTGCTGGACACTCCCATGTGGCCGACCACGGTTCAAGTCCCAGACCTGGCGGCTTCCTTTCTCCCTTTCCCCCTCTCTCTTGCTCTGTGTCTCTTTCTGGTCAAATTAAAATAAATGAATGAATATATAAAATTAAATAAATAATAATTTAAAAATTTTTGAATATAGGTGCTGGCTGGTAGTGGATAGTAGTAAAACAAAATGTTCTATGAAGCTAATCCACATTGAAAGGTTGTAAGTGTTACCAAATTCAGATAGAAAGCCTAGAAATATACCTACACAAATATAGTAAAAAAGTTTTTAAAAAGTTTTATCTATTTGTTCATGAGAGAGAGGGGGAGAGAGAGTAAGGGAAAGAAGGAGAAAGACAAGTACTCCCAAAAGTGTTTCACACTGTGATCACCTTTCTGGGCAGCTAAGACCATGAAGATGCCTGTCTAGCATGTGAAGGTTGACCAGAAAACCAGACCCACAATTTTCCACATGTATCCATCCTTATTTGAACAGCAGGTCACAGCTGAACTGCCAAGCCAGTCCTGATCAACAGATCTTTGACAAAAGAACACCACCAATCAAATGAAGAAAGGATAGCTTCTTCAACAAGTGGTGCTGGAACAAGTGAACATCCATATGTGAAAAAATGAGTATAAATACTGACCTTACACCTTTTGAAAAACTCAAAATGGATCATAGGCCAAAAGCAAAACATAAAGCTATAAAACCCTTAGAAGATAATGTTTGAGAAATCTAGATGACCTTGAGTTTGACAATAAATTTTTAGATAGGGCACTAAAAGCACAATCTATGAAGAAACATTGATAAATTGAACTTAATTAAAATTAAAAGCCTCTCAGGTCAGCAGGTTAGACTGCTGTATCCCACATGGCTGACTCTATGGTTTGAGTCCTGGACCCAGTGGCCTGAAGATCACTTCAAGTGTGTGTGACCACAATCCTGAGAGGAGAATGGAGGAGAAGGGATTGTGGCATGGCTGTTCTCCTGGGCTGTGATTTTTTACTTTCCCTTTGTCTCTCTCTGTGTCACTCTCTGTATCTCTCTATCTCTTTTGCCATGTGTCCTGTGGCAAAAATCTAAAAAAAGGAAAAAAGGTAAAAACTAAAATTAAAAACCTCTGTTCTGAGAAAAGCATGGTTAAATGAATTTTTAAAAAGCCACAAACTAAAAGAAATGTAAAACAATCTGATAAAGACTTTTATCCAAAAATTGTAAAGAATTCTTAGAAATTAACAGTAAGAAATTAAGATATGGGCAAATATCTGAGAAGAAAACTCAACAATCAGAAAACAAATTCCATTAAGAAATGGGCAAAAGAGTTGAACAGACACCTTACCAAAGAAGATAAACAGATGGCTGGGACCAGCAGTTAGTGTAATGGCTATGTGGCTGAACTCCCATGTAGTTGACCACGGTTCAAGTCACAGACCCAGTGGCTTAAACTCATACCAGGTGTGTGTGCATGCGTGACCAAAATCCCGAGAAGAATGGAGGAGAAGGGATTGTGGTGTGGCCATCCCCCCTGGGGGGTTGATTTCTTGTTTTCTATCTCTCTGTCTTTCTCTGTCTTTCTGGCCAGCTCATGTGCCTTATAGCAAAAACCTCTCAAAGAAAATAAACAGATGGCAACTAAGCATAGGGACAGCATTTGTCATGAGGAAACTGCAACCTCAAACAATGAGATAGAACTATATACCTCTTAAAATGGCTAAAATCAAGAACACTGACAACATCAAATGCTAGAGTGGATATGGAGCAAAGGACTCTCATTGATTACTGGTGGAAGAACAAGATGGTATACCTGCTTTGAAAGACAGTTTGGCTCTTTTCCTTTTTCTTTGTTTTCTTTCTTTCTTCAGGAGCTTTAAATTGACATAATAATATATTTATTTGGTACAATGCGATTTTTCAGTACGATGTGTTACATTGTATTAAATAGAATACAGTGTATTAAATCAGGCTAATTAACATATCAATCACTTTGACTTTTTTGTTATTTTGTGCTGGGAACATTCAAATCCTCTTTTGTAGCTTCTCTAAGATATACAGTAAATTGCTATTAACTATAGTCACTCTACTGCATACTAATAAAATTTATTCCTCTTATTCGTCTTTAATTTTATATCCATTATCCGATTTCTCTCTACTACCCTGACCATGCCTTCTCCAGCCTCTAGTAGTCATTTTTCTATTCTCTATTTCTATGAGGTTATCCTTTACATAGTTTCCAGATATTAATGAGAACATGTATTTCTCTTTTAGTGCCTGGATTATTTCAATTAACATAATGTCCTCCAGGCTCAACCATGTTACCTCAAAGACAGAATTTCACTCTTCTTAATGATTTAATAGTATCCCATTGTGTCCATGCTTGTATGTGTACATGATCACATTTTCCTTAATATATTCATTTGTGGATAGACACTTTGATTCACCACTGTGGTTATTGTGAATAGTGCTGCAATAAACATAGGGGTGCATATATCATATGACATACTTATTTTCTTTCTTTGGATATATGCCTAGCAGTGGGATTGCTGGCTCATACTGTAATTATGTAACACTGTAGAAGAATTTCTATTTCTCTGCATCCTCACCAGTATTTGTTTTTCTTTACTATAGGGTACATGTGTTCACTGGAAACAGATACAGAGACAGGGAAAGTGAGAAAGCACCCTTGTGTGGGATGGCTACATCACAATCCCTCTTCCTCCATTCTTCTCTTGGGATTTGAGGCACAGATGCACATTGGCCCAGCATATTTGTCAAGCCTCTGGACCCGGGACTCAAACTGTGCAGTTGGCCATGTGGGGTCCAGCCACCTTAACCTCCATGACATCTGCTGGCCTTATTTGTTACTTTTTTTTTGATAATAGCCACTTCAATTATTGTTAGATCTCATTGTGGTTTTGATTTGCATTTCCTTTATAATTAGCAATGTTGAGTATTTTTTCATATGCTTGTTGGCTGTTTGTATGTCTTCTTCAAAAAGCTATTTACTTAAGGCCCATTCTTTTTCTTTTTTTTTCTTTCTTTCTTTCTTTCTCTCTCTCTCTCTTTTTTCTTTCTCTTTCTTCTTTTTCTTTCTTCATTCATTTTTTTAAGAGAGATTTTTCCTGTAAGACATGTGTGCTCGCCTGAGAGACAGAAAGACAGAAAGTGAAAAATCAGACCCCAGAGGGGATGGCCATGCCATGATCCCTTCTCCATTCTCCTCTTGGGATCTTGGGCATGGATGCACATGTGCCTGGCAGGAGTTTTAAGCCACTGAGTCTGGGACTCAAACTATGGTCAATTACATGGGAGTCCAGTGACCATTACACCATCTGCTGGTCCCAAGGCTCATTCTTTATCAAAGTTAATTTTATTTATTTCTTCCATGAGCGAGAGAGACAGAGAGAAAGAAACAGAGAAATAGTACTGCAAACAGGCTCTTGACAATGTTATTCACTCTCAGCTTTAGTCACCCACAGATCATGGATACACACATGCCTGGCATACTCAGGGAAGTCTCTGTATGTGAACCTGGAACTTTCCCATGTGGATTAGCCTCACAGAGGATCATGTTTTATTGTTGCACCACCATCAGTTTTTGCTTGTTTTTGTTTGTTTGTTTGTTTGTTTGTTTTGCCGCTAAGTTGTTTGAATTCCTTGTATATTATGGGCTCTCTTGATTGTTTCCTTTGCTATACATAGACTTTTTAGTTTTATGTAGTTTTATATAATCCCATCCTTTTCTTTCTTTTTTTTTTTTGGAGAGATTTTCACTGTAGGGCGCGTGCGCTCGCCAGACAGACAGAGAGAGACATAGAGACAGAAAGCGAGAAATCACCCCCCAGGGGGGATGGTCACGCTGCAATCCCTTCTCCTCCATTCTCCTCTCGGGATCTTGGGCACGCACGCACACGCGCCCGGCGTGAATTTTAAGCCACCGGGTCCGGGACACGAACCGCGGTCGACTACGTGGGAGTCCAGTGACATAGCCATTACGCTAACTGCTGGTTCCCCCCATCCTTTTCTTTTGTCACTTGTGATTTTGAGGTTTGATTAAAGAACTATGCCAATGTTGTGAAGCTTTTGCTTTTTGCTTTCTTCTAATAGTTTCATAGTTCCAAGTAATCTATTTAAGTATTTAATCCATTTTGAGTTTATTTTGTACATAGTGAGAGATAGGAGTCTAGATTAATTAATCTGCATATGAATATCCAGTTTTCCAAGCACCATTTGTTGAAAAGACTGTCTTTTCCTTAATGGATTTCTTGGCACCTTTGTTGAAAATAAGATTAATTTCTGGGTTCTCTATTCTGTTCTACTGGCATGTGCATGTTTTTGTGAGTACCATGCTGTTTTGGTTACTATAGCTTTGTCGTGTATTTTGAAATCTGGTAGTGTGATGCCTACAGCTCCATTCCTTTTAATCAGTGCTGTTTTGCCATTTGAGTCTTCTGTGATTACATATGCATTTTATGCTTTTTATTTCCTATTTCTGTAATGTCATTCACATTTTGATATGTATAGTAAAGAATTGGTGTGTTACCTTTGGTAGTATGGACATTTTGACAATATAAATTCTTCCAATCCATGAACATGGACTGTCTTTCCTTTTCATTTGATTTATTTGTGTGTGTGTGTGTGTGTGTGTGTGTGTGTGTCTTCTTCAATTTCTTTTATCAGAGGCTTCTAGTTTTTATAGAGATCTTTAACTTCCTTGGTTAAATTTATTCCTAGGTATTTTATTTGTAGTTGTTATAAATGGGATTGCTTTTGTAATATTTTCCCCAGCTATAGTTCATTATTGCTGTATAAAAATGTTACTGATTTTTGCATTTTGATTTAGTGTCCTGCATATCTACTAAATTCGTCTATCAGTTCTAAAGTCTTTTGGTGGTATTTAGGTTTTTCTGTATATAAAGTCATGTCTACTAACAGGGATAATTTGACTTCCTCTTTTCCAATTTGGATTTCCTGTATTTCCTTCTCTGGCCTTATTACTCTGGCTAAGACTTCCTGCACTATGTTGAATAAGAGTAGTAAAACTGGATGTCCTTGTCTTTTTGTTCCAGTTCTTAGAAAAAAAGCTTTTAGTTACCCGCTATTTAGTGTAACATGGTATTGTGTTGAGGTGCTGTATTCCTTCTATACTTAATTTGGTGAATATTTTTTATTATAAAGGGATGTTGAGTATCATCAAGTGTTTTTTCCACATTTATTGAGATGATTATATGTTTTTCCTCCTTCATTTTGTTGATATGGTATGTATCACATTTACTGATATGTGTATGTTGTACCATCCTTGCATCCGTGAGATACATGATCAGGGTGTATAATCTTCTTTATTTGCTGTTAGAGTCAATTTGCTAGTATTTTGTTGAGAATTTTTGCATCTATATTCATCAAGAATATCGTGCTGTAATTTTTTTAAATGTGTTTTCATGTGGGTTTGGTATCAGGATAATGTCGGCCTCAAAAATGAGTTTGAGAGGTTTTCTTCCATTTTCATTTTTAAAAGTAGTTTGAGAACTGATATTAATTCTTTTTTATTCTTTGTCAGAGGGTGCATGAATTCACTGGAGAGAGAGACAGAGAGAAATAGAAAATAAGAAAGCACCCTTCATGGGAGATGGTCATGCTGCAACCCCTTCTCCATTTCTCCCCATTTTTGGGATTTTGAGCATGTATGCACATGCTCCTAGCATGTTTCTCAAGCTACCTTGTCCAGGACTGAACCATCCAGTTGCCCATGTGGGAACCACCACACCACTGGCTGGCCTGGTATTCTTCATGGAATGTTTTGTACAGTTTGGCAGTGAAGCTATCCAGCTTGAGTGTTTCCATGTTGGAAGAATTTTTATTACTAATTCTGTCTCATTAGTCATTATTAGTCTATTCAGACATTCTATTTGTTCCTGGTTGAGTCTTGGCAGGATGTATGTATCTAAAAATTTATCCATTTCCTCTAGATTTTTCTTGATTCTTTTTGGCATATAGTTGTTCATAATAGTTTCTTTCTTTTTTTAACTTTTTTAAACTTTTTTGTAAAATACATTCAATCACTTTTTTTTTTAGCTTACAAGGTGATCATTTCAATATGTGAACATTTCTCCCCGGTCCAGGTGATCAAAATGTAACAATACTACCTCCCTGTCTCAACAATGCTGTCTCCGTATCCCTCCTCCAAATGTTTTTCCCCAGGCCCCACTCCTCCACACACACCAAATCTGGCATTCACACCCTTCTCTTGTGTTTGTACATCCTTTAGCCCATCAGCTTCAGTTATAGAGTGCGGACACTCGGTATATATTAAGTGGGAACATACAGTGTCTCTCCTTCATAGCCTGGCTTGCTTGACTCAGCAGTAAACCTTCCATATTCTTCCACTTTCTGTCAAAAGCCAGGGTTTTGTTGTTTTTTATAGCTGAATAGTATTCCATAGAGTATATGTGCCACAGTTTTTCAAGCCATTCATCTCTGCATGGGCATTTGGGTTGGTTCCATGTCTTAGCAATTGTAAATAGTGTGGCAATAAACATCGATGTGCAAGCACTTTTCCAATGAAGAATTCTTCTGTCCTTTGGGTAGATGCCAAGGAGTGGGATTGCTAGATCATATGGTAGTTCTATTTGTAGATTTTTGAGGAATCTCTAAATTGTTCTCCACAGTGGTTGGACCAATTTACATTCCCACCAGAAGTGTAACAGAGTTCCCATTTCACCACACCCCCACCAGCACTTACCATTTTTGTTTTTTTTTAATCTTAGTCATTCTGACTGGGGTTAGGTGGTATCTCATTGTTGTTTTGATCTGCATTTCCCTTACGATGAGGGATGTTGAGCATTTTTTCACATGCCTTTTGGCTATTCGTATGTCATCTTTAGAAAGTGTTTTTTTTCAAATCCTTCTCCCATCTTTTAATAGGGTTCATCATCTTTTTCCAATCAGCTTCTTCTGTTCCTTTTGTATTCTGGTTATCAGTCCCTTATCTGATGTATAATTTACAAATATATTTTCCCATTCTGAGGGCTGTCAATTCATACTAATTACTGTGTCTTTTACCATGCAGAAACTTCTTAGTCTGATATAATCTCACTTCTCTATTTTGGGGATTATTGACTGTGCTTTGGGGGTCTTATGTAAGAAGTCTTTTCCTACCCCAATGTCTTCCAGAGTTTCCCCAGAGTTTTCTAGAAGCAGTTTAATAGTTTGGGGTCTTAGATTTAGATCCTTGATCCACCTTGACTTGATTTTTGTCAAAGGTGAGAGGTAGGGGTTCAGATTCATCTTTCTACAGGTGGAAATCTA
>NW_006207730.1:301355-305403 GCF_000334495.1 Tupaia belangeri chinensis
TTCTTCTTAATAAGTCTCGCTAGTGGTGTATCGATTTTGTTTATCTTTTCAAAGAACCAGCTTTTACTTTATTTTCTGTATAGTTTGCTTATTTTCTATTTCATTTATTTCTGCTTGGATCTTTATTATTTCCTTTCTCCTGGAGTTTCTGGGATTATTTTGCTGTTGCTTCTCCAATTCTCTAAGGCATGATGTTAGGTGATCCGTTTGCCTTCTTTTCGTCTTCCTCTTATTAGCACTAATGACTATAAACTTCCCTCTTATGACTGCTTTTGCTGTGTCCCAAAGATTATGGAAACTCATGTCCTCGTTGCCATTAGCTTCCATGAATCTTTTTATTTCAGTCTTTATTTCTTCAGTAGTTATGGAGCCATTCAGGAGTAGGTTATTTAGTTTCCATGTATTTGAGTACTTTTGAGGGTTTCTCTTGAAGTTAAACTCAAGTTTAATTCCATCATGGTTGGAGAAGATGCTGTAAATAGTTTCTATACCTTTGAATCTGTAGAGGCTTGCTTTTTGGCCTATGATGGGGTCCATCTTCATTTCTGTATATTAATTTTGTATCCTGTAACTTTACTGTATTCATGTATAACTTCCAGAAATTTTTTCATAGGAACCATTGGGTCTTCTATGTATACAATCATCTCATCTGAGAATTCAGAGAGTTTCACCCCTTCTTTCCTATTAAAATGCCTTTTTTTTCCCTCTTTTCTGATTGCATTGGCAAGGACTTCCAGTCTTGCCTTCACATATTTGGATACTCCTGTGTTAGGTGCATAGATATTTATAAGCATTATATCTTCTTGATCTATTGATCCTCTTACTACAATATAGTGCCCTTTGTCTCTTCGAACAGTTTTTGTTTTAAAGCCTATTTTGTCAGAAATTAGTATCGCAACTCCAGCTCTTTTTTGGTTCCCATTTGCATGGAAAACCTTTTTGTTCATAATAGTTTCTAATTATCTTTTGTATTTCTTTTGTATCTTAAATAAATTTCTGATTTTTCTTTTTTCTTTTACTTATTGTTATTATTATTCATACATAAAGTTACTGTACATTATTTAGATTGTGGAGAGACTTTACCCAGCATGATATACACCTCAGTCCAACTCAGTAATATTGGTATAGAAGGACTATTTCTCAACATAATAAAAGCTATTCATGAAAAACCCAAAGCTAACATCATACTGAATGGGAAAAAGCTGAAAACTTTCCCACTAAAAATGAGTACAAGACAAGGCTGCCCACTTTCTCTGCTCCTATTCAATATAGTACTGGAAGTTCTAGCCAGTGCGATCAGACAAGAGAAGGAAATAAACTGTATTCCAATAGGGAAGAAGAGCTGAAATAATCTGTGTTTGGAGATGACATGATTGTATACATAGAAGACCCAATAATATCCATGAAAAAACTTCTTGAAGTAATAAATGCATACAGTAAAGTGGCAGGATACAAAATTAACTTACAAAAATCTATAGCATTTCTATATACAAACAACAAGCAGACAGAAGCAGAACTGAAGAATATAATTCCATTTACCATAGTCACAAGAATTATAAGATACTTAGGAATAAAACTAACTAAGAAAGTCAAAGACCTCTATAAGGAAAGCTATGAAAACCTTAAAAAGGAAATTGAAAAGGACACTAAAAAGTGGAAGTACATCCCATGTTCCTAGACTGGTAGAATCAATATAATAAAAATGGCAATCCTACCCAAATTAGTCTACATGTTTAATGCAGTCCCAATAAAAGTACAAGAGACATTCTTCACAGATCTAGAAGACAATCATAGAATTTGTTTGGAATCATAAAAGATCCAGTTTTGCTAAAGCCATCCTGTGCAAGAAGACTGGAATAGGTAGCATTTCACTTCTAGACCAAAAAATATATTACAAAGCTGTGATCATCAAAACAGCATGGTATTGGCACAAAATAGACATGAGGACCAATGGAACAGAATAGAGACTCCAGAAATGAACCCCTAATCATACAACCAACTGATCTTTAACAAAGAGTACCAGTCAATCCAGTGGGAAAAGTGAAACCTCTTTAGCAAATGGTGTTGGAAAAACTGGGTATCCACCTGCAGAAAGATGAATCTGAACCCCTATCTGTCACCATTAACAAAAATCAACTCAAAGTGGATCAAAGATCTAAACCTAAGACCACAAACTATATAACTATTGGTGGAAAACACTGGGGAAACTCTGGGAGACTTTGGAGTAGGCAGACTTCTTAAGCAAGACCACCAAAGCACAGACAATAATCCCCCAAATAGGTAGGATTACATCAGATTAAGAAGCTCTGCACAGCAAAGGACAGTGTAATTAGTGTGAATTGACAATGCTTGGAATGGGAGATGATTTTTATTATCTTTTGTATTTCTGTGGTATCAGTTTTTGCTATTGTTGAGATTTTTGCTACAAGGTGCGTGCATTCACTAGGGAGACAAAGAGAGACAGAAAGTGAGAAACCACTCTCCAGAGGGAATGGCCATGCCCGATTCCTTCTCCTCCATTTTCTTCTTGAGACTGTGGGCATGCACACATATGTGCCCAGCATTAGCTTTAAGCCACCAGTTCCAGGACTCAAACTACAGTCAATCATGTGGAAGTCCAGAGCATTAACCACTATTCCACCTGCTGGCCCTCTGTGGTATAAGTTGTAATGCCCCCTTTTTGTGTATGGTTTTTATTTTTTTAGAATGATTTTTGCTATAGGGTGCATGTGCTTGCCAGAGACACAGAGAGAGACAAAGAGAGAGAAAGTGAGAAATCACCCCCTAGGGGGCATGCCCATGCTGCAATCCTCTTTCCTTCTTTTTCTTCTTGGGATTTTGGGCATACACGTATATGCACTGGGCTTGAGTTTCAAACTGTCAGGTCTGGAACTTGAATCACTGTTCACCATGTGGGAGTCCAGTACCTTAACCACTATGCCACCTGCTGACACTATCATGTCTGATTTACTTATTTGGTCTTCTCTCTTTTTTAGATAATAATTAGTCAAGTTTTGTTTATCTTTTCAAAACACCAACTCTGTGTTTCATTGATCTGTTGTTTTTTTGTCTCATTTTAAAAATTGCTTCTCTGAGTTTTATAATTTCTTTCTGTCTACTAATTTGGGGATTAGTTTGTTCTTGTGTTTCTAGTTCCTTGGGGTGTATCATTAGGTTGTTTACTTGAAGTCCTTCTATTTTTGTTGATGAAGGCACTGATTGCTATAAATTTCCCTTTTAGTACTGCTTTTGCTATATTCATAGGTTTTATATGTTATGTTTTCATTATCATTTGTTTCCAGAAATTTTTGAATTTCCATCTTGATGTCTTCTTTAACCCAGTGGTTGTTCTGGTGCATGTTGTTCAGTTTCCATGTATTTGTATAGTTTCCCGTGTTCCCTTTGATGACGATTTCTAGTTTTATTTCATTGTGGTCAGAAATGATACTCAATATGATTTCTATTTTTCTAATTTTTGAGATTTGCTTTGTGCCCTGCCATGTAGTTTATCCTTGAGACACATTTGTGCTGATAAATATAGTATGTATTCTTTTTTTATTAAAGAATTATTTTATTTAACTTAATTCATTTATTTACCTTAATTTGACCGGAGAGGGAGAAGGAGAGGGAGAGAGAGAAAGAGAATGAAGGGCCATAGTGACTCTATTTTGTTAAACCCACCTTGCTGAGAATCGGCGCCATTTCAAGGAGGCAATCTGATCATGTAAGAGAAGGTCATATGACCATCACCCCACCGGGGCTGGCCAATGATAAAAAACAAAGGAAATATCAGATACCTGAAGTAACTTTCTTGCCTATCAGTAAAAGACCACTATGCTTCTTAAAATCTACAGCCAATGTGGAGCTGCCTGAGTGCATTCCTCAGCACCCCTCAACCTCCCCCACCAACAGCCAAATAAAAACTCAGCCCAACTAACACTGGGGCTCTCCAACTCTGACCCGCTCGGCTGGTAAGATTGGGAGTTCTGGCTCGAGCCCTAATAAAAGTGACCCTTGTGTGCTTACATCAGAATCGGCTCCTTGGTGG
>NW_006207730.1:305682-309033 GCF_000334495.1 Tupaia belangeri chinensis
CCAAAAAAAAAAAAAAAAAGAAAAGAAAAAGAAATTTCACAACGGGGTACAACAAGAGAAAGCAAGTCAACAGGTCCAGGACTGGAACTGCAGTTCGGCCATGTGGGAGTCTAGTACCCTTAACCACCATGCCACCTGCCAGCCCCAGAATATGTATTCTGAAGCTGTTAAGTGGAATGTTCTGTAAATGTTTGTTACGTCCATTCAGTCTATGGCACAGTCCAAGGTTTGTAACTTTTGTATTTAGAATATCTTTCCAGTGCTGAGAGTATGGTATTGAAGTCACTATTTTTGCATTGGAGTTTACCTCCCCCTTTAGCTCTAGTAATAATGGCTTTATATATTTTGATGCTCCCATGTTCGGTGCATATATATATTTATAATGGTTATAGCCTCCTGATGTATTTATACCTTTATAATTATATAATGACCTTCTTTGCTTCTTTTTCTTTCTTAAAGGTTTTTGCCTTAGGGCATGTGCACTCTCTGGAGAGAGTGCATTTCATTCAATGCCTGTGTATCTTAACAGCAGCATATCAAATGAATTATGATAAAGGGCAATTACACCATCATACAAGCACATGAAAATATAAAACTTCCTGGTAGATCATATATACAAATAAGAAATAGAAAAGAATCAAACTTTATACAATAATAATCATGATAAAAGGAAGAAATTAAGAATGTACCAAACAACCTGAAAACACCTAACAAAATGACAGGAGTAAGTTCTAACCTTTCTGTAATAAACCTAAGTGTAAATGAATTAATTTCCCCATTTTAAAGATACAGATTGGCCGAATGGATTAAAAAGTAAAAGATCCGACTATATGCTGCCTTGCCTACCAGAAATTCACATTATCTGTAAAGATACACATAGACTGAAAGTGAAAGGATGGAAAAAGACATTTCATACAAATGGAAACCAAGTCAAGCAGCAGTAGCCATACTGATATCAGGTAAAACATACTTCAGGCCTAGACTAGTAGCCCAATTAGTAGTAAACTGAACTGCAGTGTGAAAAATCACATAGCCAACCACAGCCTTGGATTCCTTGGTTGGCTTGAAAACACACTGGGAATACGTACACATATCCAAGATGCTGATGAGCTGGGGGGCTGGGAAAGGAGATCATGGAATGACTAGATTCTATCAAAAGTGATTCTCTCTCCTGCACACATACACTTTCTGTTAAGAATAAAATAAATATTTAAAAAAATACACTTCAAGTCAAAAACTATAAAAAGGAAAACAGCGGGCTAGCAGATGGCTTAACTGTTACATCACTGGACTCCTGCATGGCCAACTGTAGTTCAAGACCTGGAACCAGTGGTTTGAAATGCCAGGCACATGTGTGTGTATGTGCCCAAGATCCTAGGAGGAGAATGGAGGAGAAGGGATTGTGGCATTGCCATACCCCCTGGGGACTGATTTCTCACTTTCCCTCTCACTGTCTGTCTACGTGTGTGTGTGTGTGTGTGTGAATATATGCACACACAGTATACACACACATTTATATATACACACATATGTATATACACACACACATATGAAAGCACTCCTCATTGGGATGGTTATATATGGTGTGTGTGTTTGTGTGTGTGTGTGTGTGTGTGTGTGTGTGTGAGAGAGAGAGAGAGAGAGAGAGAGAGAGAGAGAGATACACTCCTCCTGACACAATCTTGACAATCCACTTCCGTTCTCAGACAGTATAGATCATGGACATAGGCATGACTGGTACATTTATGGAGGTCTCTGATGGTGGTCATCATATTTAATCACTGCATCACTATCTGACTCCTAGGATTATGTTCTTTTTAATGGCTGAAAGGATTCAATTGTGTGTGTGTGTGTGTGTGTGTGTGTGTGTGTGTGTATGTTTATCTCATTTTCTTATCTATTAGCTTGATTCCATCTTGGTTATTGCAAAGAGTGTTGCAATAAACATTGGGATGCAGATATCTTTATGACATACTTACTTCCTTTCCTTTGTCTATGTATCCACTAGTGGGAGTGCTAGATCATATGGCATTTCTATTTTTAGTTTTTTAAAAAGTTCATTAATATGTTCCATGAGTGAGCAAAAGAGAAAGAGTAAGAGAAAGAGTACCAAACCCCAATAGGATCCTAACATCACAGTCTACCTTCTGTCCAGAGTACATCCCCAACAGGTTCCTAATGGCATAGTCCACCTCCTGCCCCAGTCAGCTTTGGATCATGGGCACACACATGCTTGGTGTACCCAGAAAGGTCTCTAGATGTGAACCCAGAACTGTCCCATATAGCCAGTTCCACAGAGCATCATATTCTACCACTGAACCACCATCTGGTCCATATTTTTAATTTTTTGAGAAGTCCCAATAGTGTTTTCCATAATGGCTATACTAATTTACGTTTCCACCAACACCATTAAGGAATGCCCTTTCTTTTACATTATTTCCAGGATTTATTATTATTATTATTATTGTCTTTTTGCTAATAGTCATTCTAACTGGGGTAGGATGATAGCTAATCATGGTTTTGATTTGCATATCCCTAATGATTAGTGATGCTGAGCATTGAGAAGAAGACACCTTCATGGCTCCTGAGAACTAATGATTTTAGGGAAAAAAGAGAAATGATTTCTCTATTGATAATTCAGTCTCCAGCCCACAAACTCGAGTGGAGAAGCAAGGGGCAGGCCTTCAGAAGAAGATACCTTCATGGCTCCTGAGAACTAGTGATTTAGGGGAAAAAAAGAAATGAATTTCTACTGATAATTCAGCCTTCAGTTCACAAACTCAAGTGGAGAGGCGAGGAGCAGGCCTTTAGAAGAAGACACCTCCATGGCTCCTGAGAACTAGTGATTTTGCTCAGCATGCAAGTACGCTGTGTGGTTTTATATTTTTTGCTTTAAAAAAATTTTTTTTTTTTAGTTTCTTTTCCCCTTCTTTCTCTGTTTCTTGGTTGTTGTTGTTTTATCTCTCTTTCTCTGTTTCCTTTTCTTTTTCTTTTATCTCATCTCTCTGCTCTTCAGTCTCCATTCAATGTGTTTCTAGATGGATCTAAGGGAACTATAGCCAAACATCTGAATACTATTAGGGTTAACATATTCCGCAATATCTACTGAATCTGCTGCACAAAGGGATCAAAATGGAACAGCAAAGAGATTCCAGATCACCTTTTTCTGCACGCTCCTGAATGCTCAGATTGAACTTGAAGTTTAGGAAGAAACACACCATCCATCAGATGACTAGAAATCATTGCAGTGCCGCAAGAAATATGGGAAAGCAAAAAAATACCTCTCCTCTGAAGGGATTGTGTCCATCTCCCTCCAGGGTGTGATTTCTCTCTTTCTGTCTCTCTGTCTCT
>NW_006207730.1:309775-310125 GCF_000334495.1 Tupaia belangeri chinensis
AAATCTGGAGTTGAATATTATATCCCAGAATTCAATTGGGAAGATCAAACCATAACAGAAGATAGATTAAGTATATGAAACTGAACTGGTGAAATAGCATTTTATTAATTTTGACTAAAAGATTGCTGATTGTCTTCTAGGCTTTGTTTTCTGGTTTTAAGGATTTTTGTCCTATCTTGAGCTGACAATAGGTTGACGTACCTACAATTTGAACAGAATCCTAACCTGTTTTCTGGCTTTAAGTTTTAAGCAAAGTTTCTTAGCATTACTTTGATTTATTAAAGTTAAAACTGCTTTTCTTGGGACCAGCAGTTAGCGTAATGGCTATGTCGCTGGACTCCCACGGAGTC
>NW_006207730.1:310568-313581 GCF_000334495.1 Tupaia belangeri chinensis
AGCCATGAAAACTTTTTCTTGAAATTAAAAAAAAATGCATTAAAAATACCTATTTGATGACTGCAGTAAGCTATATAGCCCCAGCTAGGTGCTACATTTTTTTTTTTTACATTCACTTTATTTATTTATTTATTCTTAATTTTGATGGAAAAGGAAGAGAGAGAGGAGAATGAGAAAGCAAGCTGCCAGGTCCAGGACTTGAACCGTGGTCAACCATGTGGGAGTCCAGTGCCCTTAACCACCACGCCACCTGCTAGTCCCGCTAGGTGCTACTTTATAGTATGTTCATTCTACTCACTGAGGTTTATGCCTAAAATCAGACTTGTGTTCATAGATATGTATATATCAGGTGTGCTTGCTATTCAAAATATTTAGATTAATTAAAATCTTTAGTGAATCAATAAAACGTGGGGAAAAAGGCATCGAAAGCAACCAGATATACTAGAGTCAGTGTGGGAGGAGGGTGGGAGATGGCAGAGGGTGATAGATAGGGTAATGCAAACTATATAGTAAACAAGAAATGGATACTTATTTGCTGATGATAACATGTATGTTGATGTGCTTGATTGAGACTATACATTATCTTCTGGATGTAAAATCTCATTTTATATATGCTATAATGATGTATAGTAAATGAATGTAAATAAATAAATTTAAATAAAAAAGAAAAAGAAAAATAGATTAAGATATTTTGTGATTCAATAAAATGTAAGGGAAAAAAGAATGTATAGTGATGCTGAGCATTTTTTCATGTGTTTGCTGGCCATTTGTATGTCATCTTTTGAGAATTGTTATTCTGGTCATTTGCTCATTTTAAAATTAGTTATTTTTAGTTATTTGCTGTTTTTTTCTTTAGCTGCTGAGTTATTTGAGTTTCTTATATATTCAAGTGATTAATCCATTGTCAGCTGTATAGTACTTAATTATTTTTTTCCAGTTAGTGTGCTTTTTCTTACTCTGTTTTTTTTCCTTTGCTGTGCAGAATGTTTTTAGTTTGCTATAATCCCATTAGTCTGTTTTGCTTTTGTTGTCTATGATTTTGAAGTACTCAAGAACTTTTTACACATAGTAATGCTCCTAAGTATTTCCCCTATGTTTTCTTCTAGTAGCCATATACTGTAGTTTCAGGTTTTATTTTGAAGTCTTTAGTTGATTTGGAGTTGATTTTTGTATATGGTAAGAGATATGGGTTTAGCTTCATTTGTCTGCATATGGATATCCAGTTTTCTCAGCACCATTTATTGAAGAGATTGTCTTTTCTCAATGAATGTTCTTGAAACCTTTGTCAAAAGTCAGCTGGCAGCATAAACATAGAACAAAGATTTATTTCTGGGCTTCCTGTTTTGTTTCACTACTGTATGTTTCTTTTTTGTTTTGTTTTCTTTTGTCAGTACATTGTTGGTTTTGTTATCATCTATACTATATTTTGAAATTTAGTATTACACTATTATGCTTCCAGCCCCATTCTTTTTGCTCAGGATTTCTTTGGCTATTTGGGGTCTTTTGTGATTCCACACAACTTTTATTATAATTTTAAATTATTTTCTGAAGACAGGCATTGTATGTCCCTGCTTAATATATATCAAATGTCTCTGCTCTAGAGTAGAAATTGGAAGATACAATAACAGAGATGGCAACTGTAGATACTAGAGACAGGATAAGAGGGGATAGGTAATAGGGGGTAGGTAATACAGGGTGGGAGCGACAGAATCAGGGGAAAAAACCAAATAACACATTTAATAGGCACAAAAATAAAAATTTTTCTGCTGATGATAATGTATACAGTAGTGTTTTTGACTTGACTAATATGCACTGTTTTCATGCTAGAAAAAAATAATTGCTGTACACTGTAAAGATGTGTAGTTAATAATTATAAATTAAAAATAATTTTTTCTCTGTGAATAATGTCTTTAGTATTTTGGTAGGTGTTGCATTGAGTCTTGCTTTCTGTACTATAGACATTTAAACAATACTGATTCTTTCAACCCATAAACATGAATGCCTTTATTTTGTGTCTTCTTCAATTTATTTCATCAATTATTTATAGCTTTCATTTATAGAGCTCTTTTACCTCCTCAGTTAAATTTATTCCTAGGTATTTTATTTTCTTCATAGTGACTGGAAATGTGATTGCTTTTATTCTTTCCTTTTCAGTTTGTTTGTTAATTGGTGTATAAAAATGCTATTGACTATTGCTTGTGATTTTGTATTCTGGAACATCACTAACTTATTTTTTCAATTTTAAGAGTTTTTTTGTTTTTGCATTTTTGTTTGTTTGTCTTTGTTTTTGGAGCAATTGTTGCTATAGGGCATGTGCAGTTCTGGAAAAAGAGAAAGCAAGAAATCACCACCCAGTGAGGATGGCCATCCCATAATTCCTTTTCTTCCAGTCTCCTCTTGGGATTTTGGGTATGCAGGCACACACACACCTGGTGTGAGTTACAAGTCATTGACGCTGGGACTTGAACCACAGTTGACTACGTAACCATTATGCCACTTGCTTGTCTCTTAAGAATTTGTTTTATAGAATCTTTAGACAGAGAAACAGATAGTGAAAAACACCCACCCCCCAGGTGGGGGATGGTCACGCCATAGTCTTTTCTCCTCCATTCTCCTCTTGGGACTTTTAGCACATACGCACATGCACCTGGTGTGAGTTTTAAGCTACCAGGTCTGGGACTCAAACTACAGTTGTCTACCTGGGAGTCAAGCAACATAACTGTTAAGCCATCTGCTGACCCCAGAATCTTTAGAGTTTTCTATGTTTAAGATCTTGTTGTAAGCAAAATGACAATTTGACTTTCTCTTTTCCAATTTGGATGCCCTTTGTTTCTCTCTTGCCTGATTGCTCTGGCTGAAACTTCTTTTCTTTTCTTTTTTCTTTTTTTTTTTTGAGAGGTTTTTGCTATAGAGCATGTGCGTTCGCCAGACAGACAGAGAGAGACAGAGAGACAAAAAGCAAGGAATCACCCTCCAGGGGGGGATGGCCATGCCACAATCCCTTCTCCTCCAT
>NW_006207730.1:313713-318762 GCF_000334495.1 Tupaia belangeri chinensis
TAGCTTTTTAAAATAATTTTATTTATTTATTTATTTATTTATTTATTTATTTATTTGCATTTTCCCACACGCATTTACTTAACATATAAAATTTTTTGCTCATACTCCATAGTTCTTTTTTGGAGAGGTTTTCGCTATACGGCGCATGCACTTGCCAGACAGACAGAGAGAGACATGGAGACAGAAAGCGAGAAATCACCCCCCAGGGGGGATGGTCACACCGCAATCCCTTCTCTTCCATTCTCCTCTCGGGATCTTGGGCACACACGCACACGCGCCTGGCGTGAGTTTTAAGTCACCAGGTTTGGGATGCGAACCACAGTCAACTACGTGGGAGTCCAGCGACATAGCCATTATGGTAACTGTTGGTTCCCAATAGTTCTTGACAGTTAATAGATAAACAACTTTAAAAATTTCAAACAACTGAATATTTTTCTTTTTTAGAGAGATTTCTACTATAGGATGCATGCACTCACCAGAATTAAACTTGATATTAAGTTCAGGAAAATTCCTCAAAAGTACACAAACACATGGAAACTAAATAACCTCCTGAATGACTTCACAACTACTGAAGAAATAAAGACTGAAATCTAAAGATTCATGAAGGCAATGATAATGAGTACATAAGTTTCCATAATCTTTTGGACACTGAAAAAGCAGTTATAAGAAGGAAGTTCATGGCAATTAGCGCATATAAGAAGATAGAAAGAAGGCAAATGGACAACCTAACATCATGGCCTAGAGAATCAGAAAAGCAACAACAAAAAAATCCAAAAACTCAAGTAGAAACAAAAATAATGAAGATTAGAGCATAATTAAATGAAATAGAAAATAAACAATATAGAAAATAAAAGGTGGTTCTTTGAAAAGATAAACAAAATAGACAGACCACTAGCTAGACTAATTAAGAAGACAGAAAGGAACCAGGTAAGTAAAATTTGCAATGAAGTAGGTAATATAACATCAGACATAATAGAAATACAAAACATCATTAGAGGATACTATGAACAACTATACGCCAAGAAACAATACAACCTAGATGAGATGGACAAATTCCTGGACACATACTATCTACCAAGATTGAGTCAGGAGGACATAGAAAGTCTGAATAGGTCCATAACAAGCCATGAGATTGAATCAGTAATAAATAACCTTCCAACAAAGAAAATCCCTGGTCTCAATGGATTCACCTATAAATTCTACAAAACTTTTAAAGAACACTTAACCCCCATTCTACTCAAATTATTTCTAAAGCTATGAAAGGATGCAACTCTTTGAAATTTATTCTATGAAGGCTCCATCACACTTATCCTTAAAACAGAAAAGGACATGACAAGGAAGGAAAACTATAGACCAACATCTCTGATGAATATAGATGCAAAGATTCTCAATAAGATACTAGCAAATTGTATCCAACAACATATAAAAAGATTATACATCATAACCAGATAAGCTTTATTCCAGGGATGCAAGGGTGGTTCAACATACACAAAACCATAAATGTAATACATTGTATTAACAGAAAGAAAGATAAAAACCATATGATCATATCAATTGATGCAGAAAAAACATTTGATAAGATACAACATCCTTTATGATCAAGACTCTCATCAAAATCGGCAGAGAAGGGTCATTCCTAAACACAATAAAAACTGTCTATGAAAAACCTATAGCAAGCATCATCCTGAATGGAGAAAAGCTGAAAGCTTTTCCACTAAAAATTGGTACAAGACAAGGATGCTCACTTTCTCCACTCCTTTTCAATATAGTCCTGGAAGTCCTAGCCAATGTGATCAGACAAGAGAATGAAATAAAAGGCATCACAATGGCAAAAGAAGAGCTGAAATGATCTCTCTTTGCAGAAGACAAGATTGTATAAACAGAAGACCCAATGGTAGCCACAAAAATTTTTTGGAAGTAATAAATGAATAAAGTTGCAGGATACAATATGACTTACAGAAATCTATAGCATTTCCATATATGAACAGCAGGCAGACTGAGATAGAACTGAAGAAAGTAATTCCATTTACCATAGCCACAAAAAGTGTAAGAAACCTAGGAATAAATCTAACCAAAGAAGTTAAAGACCTCCACAAGGAAAAGTATGAGAAGCTAAGAAAAGAAATGAAAATGACACAAAAAAGTGCAAGGACATTCCAGATTCCTGGACCAAAAGAATTAATATAATCAAAATGGCAATTCTAACCAAATTAATCTGTATATTTAATACAATCCCAATCAAAGTACCAGAGAATTTCTTCACAGATCTAGAAAAGACAATCATCGAATTTGTCTGGAATCATAAAAGACCTCATATTGCCGAAGCCATCCTATGCAAGCAGAGTGGAGTAGGCGGCATCTCACTCCATGACCCCAAAATATACTATAAAGCTGTGATAATCAAAAAAAACATGGCATTGGCACAAAAAAAGACATGTGTACCAACGGAACAGAATAGAGATCCCAGAAATATACTCCCAAACATACAGCCAAGAGATCTTTGACAAAGTGTACCATTCAATCCAGTGGGAAAAAGAAAACCTTTTTAGCAAATGGTGCTGGAAAAACCGAATATCTACCTGAAGATGAATCTGAACCCCTACCTCTCGCTGTTAGCAAAAATCAACTCAAAGTGGATCAAAGATCTTAGCCTAAGGCCTCAAACTATAAAACTGCTCCTGGAAAACACTGGGGAAACTCTGGGAAACACTGGGGTAGGCAAAGACTTCTTAAACAAGACCCCCAAAGCACAGTCAATAATCTCAAAAATAGACAAGTGGGATTACATCAGATCGAGAAGTTTCTACATGGCAAAAGACACAGTAATTAGTGTGAATCAACAGCCCTCAGAATGAAAGAATATTTTTGTAAACTATGCTCCTGATAAGGGACCAATAACCAGAGTACACAAGGAACTCAAGCAGCTTACTCCTCAAAAGATGATCAACCTAATTAAAAGATGGCAAAGGTGACCAGTGGATGGCATGGTGGTTAAGGTGGACACTCCCACATGACCAACCACAGTTTGAGACCTGGACCTGGAGGCTTGCTTTCTTACTCTCTCTCTCTCTCTCTGTGTGTCTCTCTCTTGTCAAATTAAAATAAATGAATAAATAAAATTAAATAAATAATTCTTTAAAAAATATGAGAGAATGGGATGTAAAAACAATTCTCTAAGGAAGTCATACAAACAACCAAAAGGCATATGAAAAAATGCTCAGCATCCCTCTTCATATGGGAGATGCAGATCAAAACCACAATGAGATACCACCTAACCCCAGTCAGAATGTCTAAGATTAAAAGACAGAAAAATGGCTCCACATGGATCCTAAACTTCAGCTATGAAATATAGCTTTCAGAGACTTAAAATGAAGAATTTCTGCTGAGACGTCTTCCTCATTTATTTCTAGTGGATAGTGTTACCTGTCTCTTTGTCTCCATTGCTCTCTGTCTCTCTGTGTCTCCCTGAGTCTTCACATTGTTTAATTTTTTTAAGGCAAAGTATTCTCTGTGCTTTGAAGCCCCTTTATTGTGTTAATATGTGCCTCTCCCCTTCAGTTTAGGAAAGGCACAAACCCGGCCCCGTCTCCACATGGATCCTGAACTTCAGCTGTGAAATACTGCTTTCATGCAGCATGCAAGCATGCCTCGTGGTTTTCAATTTTTGCATTTTAGTATTAAAATATATAATTTTTTATTATCCTTTTCCTTTTGTTTTATATTTTCTTCTTTCCTTTTCTTTATTTCTTTTCTTTTTCTTTGTTTTACTCATTGGCTTCTCAGCTCCTACACAGTAAATGTCTAGAGAGGTTCAAGTGAACAGGATTTAAACATCTGAATACAATTAGGGTTAGGATATTCCTCTATTCCCACTGATTCTGATGCACAAAGAGTGAGAACGGAACGGAAAAGAGATTGCAGATCACCTCCTCCTGCATGGCTCTGAACACTCAGATTGAACTTCAAGAATTAGAAGAAATGCACCATCCAACAGATGACTAGAAATCACTGCAGGGTCACAAGAAGTATGTAAAAAAAAAAACCAAAAAACAAGAAAATACCTCTCCTCCAAAGAAAAATAATTCTTCATTCTCAGACTGTATGATGAAATTAATGATAAATAATTTAGAATGTCAGATAAAAAATTTAGAATTTTCATGGTGACAAAGCTCACAGAGATCAAAGAGAAGAGAGACATTGAACTACCGAAGAGGCAGGGGAAAGGAGTTGACGAACTTCAGGAGGTGAGAATTTTCTTGCAAGATCTAAAAGAGGAAATTCACACTATAAAGAATCAAATGGACCTGTTAGAGGTGAACACTATAAAACAGGAAGTCAAAACCTCCCTTGAAAGTATTAAAAGCAGACTAGATTGTACTGAATATTGAATCTCAGTTGTACAAGACATAATTGCTGGTCTAGAAAAATCCACTGTGAAGACTGGGAAAATTGCCCCCAAAATGAGAATAATATATGAGAAGTACTAGATACCATCAAATGTCCAAACATCCGGATAATTGATATCCCAGAAAGGGAAGAGACCCATAAGGGCATTGGCAATCTATTCCATGAAATCCTGGAAGAAAACTTTCCAAACCTAGAGAGGCACTCAAAGATCCAGTCCCAAGAAATACAAAGGACCCCACATAGAATCAACCCAAGAAGATCTTGTCCAGGACACATTACAGCCAGATTGACTAAAACCACAGACAAAGACAAGATACTAAGATTGGCAAGAGAGAAACGTTAAGTTACCTACAAAGGATACCCATCAGGCTGACAGCGGATCTCTCATCAGAAAAAATACGAATGAGGAAAGAATAGGAAAATATATTCAGTATTAAGGGAAAAGCAATTGCAACCACGGATACTATACCCAGCAAGATTATCCTTCATATGGGAAGAAAAGACAAGAACATTCTCAGATAAACAAAACCTGAAAGAATTTACCAGCACCAGACCAGATCTCCAAGAAGTTATCAAGGGAGTGCTATACCAGGAAAATTAAATACAGACACACAGAAATAAGAGTTCAAAAACTAAGAAAAT
>NW_006207730.1:319226-321037 GCF_000334495.1 Tupaia belangeri chinensis
CATATATGTGTGTGTGTGTGTGTGTGTGTGTGTGTGTGTGTGTATATATATATGAAACTAGAAATGGAAAATTATTGATGATAATATGTATGATTAAACTACTATGCAGCATATTCTGGATGGGAAATAACATTTTGTATGCTATGACAATGCTCAGTGAATGAGTGTAAATTAATTAAAAAAAGGAATAAAAAATGTGAAAAAAAAGAAAAGAAAAGAAATTGTTTGAGCAATAAAATGTGAGGGAAAAAGGAATGGAAGACAATTGTAGACACAAGATATAATGTGGGAAGAGGGTGGGAAAGGGCAGAGGGTTAGAAATAAGGGTTAAAATAGGGGTTTTATATGTGTGTGTGTGTGTGTGTGTGTGTGTGTAACTAGAGATGGAAAATTATTGACAATTACAAGCATGATTAAGCCACTATGTAGTATATTCTGGATGGGAAATCACATTTTGTATGCTGTGATGATGCTTAGGGACTGAATGTAAAATTTTAAAATGTTTCATAAATAAATAAAGAAAAAAAGAAATAATAAAAAAAAATTATCAAATTTAAAAAAATGGTAAGTGTTGGCAGGGATGTGGTGAAAGGGGAACTCTACTCAAAGGACAGAATGCTTAGAATGAAAAGTGCTCACACATCTTATTGTGCTCGCTTATTGTGGTATTATTCACAATTGCTAAGACATGGAACCAACCCCAATATCCAAAATAAAGAAGAATGGATTGAAAAAGTGTGGTACATATACTCTATGGAATATTACTCAGCCATAAAAACAATAATTTCCTGGCTTTTGAAAGAAAGTGGATCAATATGGAAGATTTACTGCTGAGTGAAGCAAGTCAAGTTATGAAGGAGAGACACTGTATGTCTCCACTTAATATATATTGACTTTATGGCCAAAACTGAATGACTAGAGGATATAGAAACATATAAAATGGTATAGATACCAGATACAGTGTGAGAAGAGGGTGGGAGAAGGAGGAGAGTCTGAGGAAAGACATGAAGGAGAAAAATAAGGAGGCAAGACATTTATGGGACAAAGAAATGGGTTATTATCTGTTGATGATAATGTGTGTAGTATCTGCAACTTGACTTGTGAGGAATGTACTTCTGTTGGAACATTCACTTTGCAAGCTAAGTGACATATGTGACTAAATGTATAAAAGAAATTAAAATTCTATTTCAACAGTTCAGTCTCATGTACTTAATGTATCTTCTGTTGATCTTTCTGTTCAAACTCTACCATTGAGCTGGCCATTTTCTTAGATATATTTGAACTCTTATTTCTGTGTATCTGATTTTAATTTCCCTGATACAGAATTTTATGACTTTTGACTAAAACTTCACTGATATTCTTCTATGCTTTGTGTTCCAGAGTTAAGGATTTTTGTCTTCTCTTGAGTTGTCCATAGATCCATGTACCTACTATTTGAATAGAATCCTAACCTGTTTTTTGGCTTGAAGTCTAAAGCAAAGTTCTCTTAATATTTTTAAATTTTAATTTATTAAATTTAAAACTGCTTCTTGAAATTAAAAAGTGTATTAAAAATACCTATTTAATGGCCACAGTAAGCTATATAGCCACAGCTAGGTGCTACTGTATAGTATATTCATTCTAATCACAGAGTTTCATGCCTCAGTCAAACATGTGTACACAGATATGTATATATCAGCTGAACTTGCTATTGAAAGTAAAGTCTCTTTACAATCTAAATGATGTATATTGACTGAATGTATATATAATAATTAAAATTAATAAATAAAAAAAATATAAAAAAAGAACTTTGTTCTAGATGAAGGTTGAGT
>NW_006207730.1:321589-322784 GCF_000334495.1 Tupaia belangeri chinensis
TGTATGTGTGGGGGGAGGGTGGCAAGCGACAGAGGGTGATAAATGGGGAGGGGATATATAAATATATGAAACAAGAAATGGATAATTATTTGTTGATGATAACATGTATGATTAAACCAGTGTACAGTGAATTCTGGATGCAGTGTACAGTGTATTCTGGATGGGAAATCACATTTTATGTGCTGTGATGATGTTCTGTGAATAAATGTAAAATAAATAAATTTAAAAAATAATAATGAATAAAATAAATAAATAAATCTTAAAAAAAGAACTATCAGAGAGTAAATCCTCAATGAGTATTAACTACTGCTATTTTTTACTTTTTCTTAAAATTTGCCAGAGGTTGCATGCATTCACCAGAGAGAGGCAGAGAGAAAGAAGAGGAAGAAAGCACCCTCCAAGGTGTGGTCACACCATAATTCCTATTCTTCTATTTCTTCATCCTTTCAGGATTTGGGGCATGCAAGCACATGCACCCAGGGTGTTTTTCAAGCCACCCAGGACCAACATTGAAACTACATGCTTGGTCA
Source organism: Tupaia belangeri chinensis (assembly GCF_000334495.1). Taxonomy (NCBI): domain Eukaryota; kingdom Metazoa; phylum Chordata; class Mammalia; order Scandentia; family Tupaiidae; genus Tupaia; species Tupaia belangeri. The sequence continues at coordinate 322,120 of NW_006207730.1, forward strand.
CATGAGATCCAATTTGACTACTTGGCCCCAACTACGACTATTATTGCCATTGCCTGTAGTTACTTGTATATGTTTGTTGTTAATCCTTTACACCTATTATTGCAGCTCTTGGATCTGGCTATATTCTGAAGTCAAGAAACAACTTTTTATTCACTTACAGTTGCTTTCACAAGATGTATCCTACCTAAAAATAGGTCTACTGCTACCTATATATAGAAACATGTTGTAGGGAAGGAAAACTTTTTTTAACCCATTCTGTGTCCATTGCTGAGGGCCCTGTAACAAAAGATAGATTAACAAGAGAAAAACATACAAATTAAGTTTTTCATAACACAGGAGATGTCATAAAAAAGACCCAAAGAAAAAAATTAAAATAAAAAAAAGGTACAGAAATTATTAAAAGAACACTCAAAATTTCTGCAATGACCATAGCTAAGAATGCAGGTGTTGAGGAATCTTTGGTAGTTGAGAAAATTATGCAAAGTTCTTTGTGAGTTGGTTATGATGCTATGCTTGGAGATTTTGTGAATATGGTGGAAAAAGGAATCATTGACCCAAAGTTTTTTTTTTTCTTTTGTAAAACCAGGCCACTTTAACGTTTTTGTACAATTTAATAAATAATCTTTTTATGACTGCAGACATGTAAGACTGGCTATATTCAGAAA
>NW_006207730.1:323096-333653 GCF_000334495.1 Tupaia belangeri chinensis
GGACTTCTTGAAATGTAAGCCCATTGGCCTAATGAATCTTTCATATTTAGGTGGTTTTCTAATAAAGCCATCTCCAACAAATCAGACTTTTATAACCATCCTCTTTCATGCCTTCTTTCTCTTTCCTGTTCGAATAACTTTTATTAATTCTGTTTCTCCCTGGGCTTGAACTTTGGGTAGAAGGACTTCCCATTTTCCCGCTTTCTCTTTCCATTTTTGTTTAATCATATTGGAAAGTACTTTAGCTTGGGACTGTTTTTCTCTGTCCAACAGATAGGCAGGTACTACTTGTAGAGTCTTTTTATCATTCTTCTGTTTGGTATTCCTCATTTCATGCATCTTGATAGTCTTTTTCATTTGTATTTTCTCAGCATGGTGCTGTTTATGATGGAGCTTAGCCTTCAGACTAATCATCTTTTTTGCCTTCTTTGAATGTTCATGAGCCTCCCGACTTTTCTTCTTTCTCTTCTTCTCATGGTAATCCAAACGGTATCCATAGCATTTACGATGTAATTCAATATATTCGTTTTGTGGCATGGTGATGGCTGCGGAGTCGCTGGGAGTAGCCTCCCAGTTGCAGAGAAGTTGTCAACTTTCAGGTCTCAGAGACCAACAAGCTGACCCGATGTGGTCCAGAATCCCAAGGGTTGTAAAAACTGCTTTATTGGATGCTGTTGGAGTGGCCTCTCTGTTAACTACAGCAGAAGTTGTAGTCACAGAAACCCCTAAAGAAGAGAATGAGGTGGAATGGGTGGAATGGGATATGGTATGGAAGGTGGCATGTTCTAATTTCTAGAATAGTGCTCTACCATTATTTAAGAACTGTGACAGAAAGCTCAAGGCAGTTTTTCTCACTGGATAATTTCAGAGAAGTCAGTTGAATAAAATAAAAGTGAAGAAAAGACTGACTGATGTTTAAGAAAATCACTATATTGGGGCCAGGAGGTGGTTCAGTGGTTTAAAATTTAAATAAGTAAATAAAAAAAAATAAAGTAATTCTTTTTTTTAAAAAAAGAAAATCACTATAATGATCAATTAGTAGTTTTGGTTGACAATATATAATAGTTTACTGCTGTCATTGTTCATGCCTACAGATAATTTATTTTCTATTTTTGAATAAAAATACATTTGTACATTACTGATACTGGGTTCAAGAGCTATGTACCAGTGTACTGCTTTCAACTTAAATAACTGAGGCATTTTTTACTACTATTCTATTAAAATCAGGACTTTAGTACTTGCTATCATCAGATGAGGCGTTAAGAAGCAGTCTTTCTGTGGAGAGTAAGAATAATTATGTGCAAAGTAGAGAAATATCCAATTATCTGATAACCTTAGCGTAATAAAAATTTGTTTAAAGTTAAAAAGTATATTTTTGAGAAAATATTTATATGTCAACTATTCAAACTGTTGAAAATCAAACACCCAGCACACAATTCACACATGAACTTTCCCAACTCAGCTCTGCCTACCACGTATTCTGTGATTTACCGTCTGCTAGTAAAGATTAGTCTCTGTTTATTCCTTAAGAGTATTCCTCAAGGTAATCCTCTGGTTGTGGTTGCTCTTTTGCAATCTCTACTGATTATAATGCTGGGCTGGAAAAGTCCAGGTTATTTTATGGTACAAATTCTTTTGCATGGCTTCTCTAATCCTCTCTGTCAGCTGGAATTTTTATGATGCAAGGCAATCTTTCCAAGAGATTCTGTTGGCTTTCTTGTGATCTACCTTTGTTCTATAGCTTTCTGGTCATATCTTCAGATATGACCCTCCAGTTAAAGCCCTGACAATAATGAGTATTTCCAATTTCTGATGCAAGGCAACAGGTAAAATTGAACTGGTGCGAATAACCTTTCTGCCACAAAATATGAATACTCACAAATATTTTCCAATTCCAGAGGGGTCAGGAAGGGAGAAAAGTTTGTTTCAATTAAAAAATAAACAAACAAAAAACATTTTAACAAATTGCTGAACCTATCAACAGCTCAAAAAAGAAAGAAAAATTCTTAAATCTGCAAAACAAAGCATAGAAGAAAATCAGTAATGTTTTACTCAAAAGCTATAAAATTCTGTTTCACCAGTTCAGTCTCATGCAATTAATCTCTCTTCTGTTGAATTTGCAGTGATACTGTGGTCTGATATTTCTGTTTAAATCCTGGAAGTTAATGTTCAACGTTATAATTGGTATTTCCAGATTTGTCTCTACCACTAAGTTGGTCATTTTCTTGGTTGCTTTTTGTTCTCTTATTTCTATCTTTCTGTCTTTAGTTTTTCTGGTATATCACTCCCTTCAGAACTTCATGAAGAGCTGGTCTGGTGTTCGTAAATTCTTTCAGGTTTTGTTTATCTGAGAATATTTTAATATTCCCATATGAAAGATAATCTTGCCAGGTATAATATTCTGGATTGAAATTGTTTTTATTTTTTAAATATTATTATTATTATTATATTATTTATACATTCAATTGCTATACATCATTTAGAGTGTAAAAAGATTTTACCCAGAATGATACATATCTCAATTCAGTTGAGAATACTATACACATCCTCATTAACAGATAACAAACTATGTCTGTGTTCCACAAGTACCTATCTCTCCATTTCCTCCCCTAATGTCTGTTCTTGCACTCTTCCACTCCCACATTCTCCTTCCACTTTGTCTCTAGTGTCCTTAAAAATTTTTTTAGAGGTTTTTGCTATAGAACACATGAACTCACCAGAAAGACAGAGAGAAACAGAGAGACAGAAAGCGAGAAGTAACCCCCCAGGGGGGATGGCCATGCTACAATCCCTTCTCCTCCATTCTCTTCTTGGAATCTTGGGCACGCATGCACATTTGCCCAGCATCGATTTAAGTCAATGGGTTCAGGACTTGAACTGCGGTTGACTACATGGGAGTCCAGCGACATAGCCATTATGCCAAGTGCTGGTCTATAACAATTTTTAATGCTTTTATGTCTTCCAGTCTTTCAGTCTCTACAACAGAGTATGGACAGTCTGTATATGTTAAGTGGTGACATGCAATGTCTCTCTTTCATAGCCTGATTTGCTTCACTTAGCAACAAATCTTTTTTTCCCCTTTTTAAAAATTTATTATTTATTTTTTTACATACATTCAGTCACATTGTTTAGCTTACAAAGTGAACATTTCAATATGTGAACATTTCTCCCCAGTCCAGTTGATTAAAATACCTTCAACAGATAACAACAAATCTTTCATATTCGTCCACTTTCTATCAAATTCCAGGGCCTTGTTTTTTATGGCTGAATAATATTCCATGGAGTATATGTGTCACACTTTTTCGATCCATTGATCCATTAGTGGACATTTGACTTGGTTTCCATGTCTCAGCAATTGTGAATAGTGCTGCAAGAAATGTAGTTGTTCAAGCACTTTTCTGACAGAGCATTCTCCTGTCCTTTGGGTAGATACCCAGGAGTGGAATTGCTAGATAATTTGGTAGTTTTATTTGAAGGTATTTGAGGAACCTCCACATTGTTCTCCACAGTGGCTGGAACAATTTACATTCCCATCAACAATGTAGGAGTGTTCCCCTTTCACACATCCCCACCAGCACTTATCATTTCTTTTTTCAATCTTCAGCATTCTGACTAGGGCTAAGTGGTATCTCATTGTGGTTTCCATTTGCATCTCCCTTACAAGGAAGAATGTTGAGCATTTTTTCATATGCTTTTTGGATGCTCCTATGTCTTCCTTAGAGAGTTGTAGGGATTCTTATAGGCAGCAGATGGAGGATTTTTGATTTTTAATCCATTCCACCATCTGTGGCTCTTCATCAGAGAATTTAATCCATTAACATTAAATCTTATTATCAATATTTCCAGACTTGTCCCTATCATTAAGTTGGCCATATACTTGGTTGTTTTTGTTCTCTAATTGCTTTCTCTGTCCTCCTGTGTCAATCTTGGTGGATTATATATCTCTAGGAGTTTGTCCCTCTCATCCAGGTTTTTTTGTTTGTTGACATAGTCACTCATAGTATCTCCAATGATGTTTTGTATTTCTATTATGTCTATTGTAATGTTGCCTGATTCATTGTGAATTTGAAATATCTGGTTCTTTTCTCTCTTCTTATTTAGTCTAGCTAATGGTGTGTCAATTTAGTTTATCTTTTCAAAGAATCAGCTTTTGCTTTCATTTATTTTCTGTAGTTCACTTATTTTTCTATTTTATTTGTTTCTGCTCGAATCTTTATTATTTCTTTTCTCCTGACATTTTTTGGATTTTTCTGTTGTTGTTTTTCCAGTACTCTGAGGCATGATGTTAGGTTGTCCTTTTGCCACCTATGCATCTTTTTCTTGTGTGCACGATTTGCTATGAACTTCCCTATTATGACTGCTTTTTCAGTGTCTCATAAATTATGGAAACTTGTGTACTCGTTATCATTTGTTTCCATGAATCTTTTGATTTCAGTCTTGATCTCTTCAGTAATCATGAAGTCGTTTAGAAGTAGGTTATTTAGTTTCCATGTATTTGTGTGTTTACAAGGGTTTTTCCTGAGATTAATATCAAGTTTAATTCCATCATGGTCAGAGAAGATGCTGGATATAGTTTCTATGCCTTTGAATCTGTAAAGGCTGGTTTTGTGCCCTATCATGTGGTCAATCTTTGAGAAAGTACCATGTGGGGCTGAGAAAAATGTATATTGTGTGTGTGCGTGGTTTTTTTTTTTGTTGTTGTTGTTTTGTGAAAAGTTCTATAGATGTCTATCATGTCCATCTAATTTATGGTTTCATTTAGGTCCAGAATCTCTTTGCTTATTTTTTGTCTCATTGACCTGTTTAAAGGAGATAATGGGGTGTTGAGATCTCCAGCAATTATTGTGTTATAGTCTAGCTCTCCTTTTAGATCTATCAGTGTTTCCTTTAAATATTTGGGTGCTTCTGAGTTGGGTGCATAGATATTTATAAGTGGTATATCTCCTTGGTGAATTAGTCCTTTTACTACTATATAATGCCCTTCATTGTCTCTTCTTATGGCTTTTGTCTTAAAGCCTATTCTGTCCAAAATCAGTATAGCAATTCCTGCTCTTTTTATGGTTTCCATTTTCATGGAATCCCTTTATCCAGCCCTTCACTTTTAGTCTATGTATGTCTTTATCCATGACAAGGGATTCTTGTAGGCAGCAGATGGAGGGTTTGGGATTTTTAATCCATTCCACCATCTGTGGCTCTTCATCAGATAATTTAATCCATTAACATTAAGTCTTATTATCGATATTTCCAGACTTGTCCCTATCATTAAGTTGGCCATATACTTGGTTGTTTTTGTTCTCTAATTGCTGTCTGTCTGTCTTTAGTTTTCTTGGTATAGTATTGCTTTCAGAATTTCTTGAAGAGCTGGTCTGGAGTTGGTACATTCTTTAAGGCTTTGTTTATCTGAGAACATTTTTATCTTCTTTTCTCATATGAAAGATAATCTTGCCAGGTATTGTATACTTCATTGAAATTGTTTTTCATTTAACACTTTGAATATATTTCCCCATTCCTTCCTTGCTTGCATTGTATTTGATGAAAGGTTCGGTGTTAGCCTGATGGGATAGCCTTTGTAAGTGATTTATCCTTTCTCTCTTGCCAATCTTAGTGTTTTGTCTTTGTTTGTGGTTTTGCCAATCTAGCTATGATGTGCTGTGGAAAGGATCTCCTTGGAATGATTATACTTGGGGTTCTTTTTTATTATTATTATTTCTTAGGTCTGTATGTTTGAATGCCTCTGTAGACTTGGGAAGTTTTTATTTCGTGGAATAGTTTATCAATGCCCTTATTAGTTTCTTCACCTTCTGGTATACCAATTATTTGGATGTTTAGGAGTTTCATGGTATCTAGTATTTCTCATATAGCATTTCCGTTTTCTTAGTATTTTTTATAATTTGTTCTAGGTCATTGGTTTTTCATCTACTTCTGAGATCCAATCTTCTGTGTGGTCTATCCTCTTTTAATACTTTCAAGGGAGGTTTTGGTTTCCTGTATTACAGCCTTTATAGCTAACACTTCTGTCTAATTCTTTTTTACAGTGTCCAGTTCTTCTTTTATTTTGTGGAAGGGCTTCTTAATCTCTTTGAGCTCAATGTCTCTTTTTTCTTGCATCTCATAGAATTTCGTTACCATGAATACTCTAAAATTCTTTTTCTGACATTTAGGTAATATCCTCTAATGTTTCCCTACTTGGAGATTAATTAGAGTGGTCCCTTGAGGGAGATATATTACTTGATTCTCTCTCATCCTTGAGGCTCTTTTCCAGTTTTTAGTCATCGGTAATGTATTCACTTTTGGCTAATTTGTTGGAGAAAGATTCTGTAAGTGTGAGTTTGTGCGTTTCCCTAAGTGTGAAAGAATTTGGTACTATTTTCTCCCTTCTACTGCATCCTCCATTGTGGGGATCACAAGAGGAGTGTTGAAATTGGATTTATGAAGGAGAGTTTCTCTCTTTTTACAACCACTACAATGAGGAGCAAATAATTCTCTACAACTCCCAATATTCAAATGTTTAGTTACTATGCATCTAGCATTCTCTAGGCAATGGATTCAGTTAAATAGAAAAGTACAGAAAAAGAAAAAGAGTAGGAAACAGCAATAGGAAGAAAAAGTGAAGAAACAGGAAGAAAAAGGTATGGAAAGAAAAAGTGAAGAAATAGGATGAAAAAGAAGGAAAGAACTAGAATGAAAGGAGGAGAAAAAATACATCACAGAAAATAAAAAAGGGTTAAAATATAAAAACTGCGTGATGTGCAACATGAAGGAACATGACAGCAGAAATGGACCTGCCTGGATGAATTCTCATCTGCATGAGAAGAAGAGAGAGAAATTAGCAACTCAATAGTTCAAGGAAGGGGACAAAAAAAGCTTTTCTTTTTCTTAAAAAAGAGAAAAAAATGTTGGAAGGGACAGAAAAGAGCAAAAGGGAGATGCAGATTTTTTTCCTACTTTGCTAGCACTTGGCAGTGTGTGTGTGTGTGGCCTAACTGGAGAGCTTCACAGCTGCAAAGCTGGACCCAGAAGGTACAGGATAGCAGAGATGGACCTACTTGGATGGATTCTCATCTGGGTGAGTGAAATTGTTTTTCATGTAATACTTTGAATACATTTTCCCATTCTTTCCTTGCTCACATTGTTTCTGATGAGAGGTCTGATGATAGCCAGATGGGATACCCTTTGTAAGTAACCTGACATTTCTCTCTTGCCAATTTTAGTATTTTGTTTTTGTGGCATTGGCCTATCTGGCTATGATGTGACTTGAAAAAGATCTGCTTGTGTTGATTCTATTTTGGGTCCTTTGTATTTCTTGGGGCTCAATATTTGAATGCCTCTTTAGGTTTGGAAAGATTTTTTTCAGGATTTCATGGAATAGATTATCAATGTCCTTATTATTTTCTTGACCCCCCTGACATACCATTTGTCTGGATGTTTGGGCGATTAATGGTATCTAGTATTTCTCATATATTATGTTAATTTTTGGGGTTATTTTCTCTGTCATTTTTCCTAGGTCAAATATTTTGTCCTCAACATCTTAGAATTGATCTTCTGCATGATCTAATTTGCTTTCAATACTTTTGAGGGAGGTTTTGATTTCCTGTACTACAGTTTTCATATCTAACATTTCTGTTTGATTCTTTTTTATGGTGTGTATTTCTTCTTTCAAATCATGGAAGAACTCCCTCACTTCCTGGAATTCATTGTCTCTTTTCTCTTTCACCTTCTGGAGTTCATTTTTCTCTCATCTCTTGGATCTTGTTTAGCTTTGTCACTATGAATATTCTGAATTATTTATTGGACATTTCCACAAGTTCCATTGTACTATCTGTGGTTAATGAAGGGTTGTTCTTTTCCCTTAGGGAAGAGATATTTTATTGGTTTCTCGTATTTCTTGTACTTCTGTGGTGGTTTCTGGTCTTCTGGTGGATTATATGTTTATCCCTAATTTCTTGGAGTTAATTCTGGGTGTTCAGAGGTGTGCGGGAGGAGGTGGTCAGCAATCTCTCTGCAGTTCCACTTTTCTAATGCTCACCAAGAAACCTGCTCTTTTGACTTTGGAACTATTTGAGTTTTGGGGTCTGGAAGATGGGATTTAGAACAGAGATTCTTCAATTGCCTTTGTCCCTGAACATGGCAGGGTACACATCATATATAAATGGCTTCTATCTGAGTTTTGGGGTCTATAAGATGGAATTTAAAGCAGAGATTCTTCAGTTGCCTTGGTCCTTTGTCTATAGCTTTTTATTTTTAATGTTTAAAATTATAATTATTATTTATTATTATTATTTATACATTCAATCACTGTACATAATTTAGATTGTAAAGAGAATTTACCTAGTATGAAATACACCTCAGGCCAGTCCAGTTGAGAATACTATACATGTCATCATCCACAGTTAATAAACCATTTCTGTGTCCCACAAATGTTTTACCTCTCTTTACCCCCCAAATTTCCTTTCCTACACTCTTACCCTCTCCCACACTCCTTCTACAGTCTTTACCTGTCCTCCAGTCTTTCAGTCTTTACCATAGAGTGCAGTCGGTACATATTAAGTGAAGACATACAATCTCTCTTGTTCATAGCTTGACTTGCTTCACTCAGCAATAAATCTTCCATATTTATCCACTTTCTATTAATGTCAGGGTCTTGTTGTTTATTATGGGTGAATAGTATTCCATGGAGTATATGTGCCACACTTTTTCAATTTATTCTTTTGATTGTGGACATTTGGGTTGATTCCATGTCTTAGTAATCATGAATAATGCTGCAATAAACATAGATGTGCAAGTGCTTTATCAACTGACCATTCTCCTATCCTTTTGGTAGATACATAGGAGTGGGATTATTGGATCATATGGTAGTTGTATTTGAAAGTCTTTGAGGAACCTCCATATTGTTCTCCACAGTGGTTGGACCAATTTACATTCCCACCAATAATGAAGGAGTGTTCCTCTTTCAGAACACTTCTGCCAGCACTTACTATTTTTAATTTTTTAAAAAAATCTTCACCATTCTGATAGGGGTTGGGTGATAACTCATTGTGGTTTTAATCTGCATCTCCCTTATGATGAGGGATGTTGAACATTTTTTCATATACTTATTGTCTGTTTATATGTCTTCCTTAGAGAGTCATTAATTCAGCTCCTTTTCCCATCTTTTAATTGGGTTAATTACTTTTATTTGGGCAAGTCACTTGAATTCTCTGTGTATTTTTGTTATCAGTTTCTTATATGAGGTATAGTTTACAAAAATTTCCTCCCATTCCGAGGGTTGTCAATTCACACTATTACTGTGTCCTTTGCTGTATAGAATCTTCTTAATCTCATGTAACCCACTTGTCTCTTTTGGGGATTATTGCTGTGCTTCAGAGGGTTTCCCATAAGAAGTCTTTTCCTATCCCAATGTCTCCCAGAGTTTTTCCAGTGTTTTTCACCAGTAGTTTTATGGTTTGAAGTCTTAGGTTTAGATCTTTGATTCTTTGAGTTAATTTTTGTTAATGGTGACACATGGGGGTTCATATTTATCCTTCTGCAGGTGGATACCCAGTTTACCCAGCACCATTTTCAAAACAGGTTTTTCCTTTTCCCACTGGATTGACTGGTACCCTTTGTCAAAGATCAATTGGCTGTATGTTTTGGGATTTATTTCTGAGGAATCTGTTCCTGGGTCCTCATGTCTGTTTTTATGCCAATACCATGCTGTTTTGATTACCATAGCTTTGTAATATATTTTGGGGTCAGGAAGTGAGATGTCACCTATCCCTACCCCATTTTTGGGTCAGGAGTGAGATACCACTCTTCTTGTGTAGGATTGCTTTGGCAATATGGGGTCTTTTATTATTGCAGATAAATTCTATGATTTTTTTTCTAGATCAGTGAAGAATGTTTCTTGTAATTTTATAGGGATTGCATTAAATATGTAGCTTAATTTGGGTAGAATGACCACTTTGATTTTATTAATTCTCCCAACCCAGGAACATGAGATGTCTTTCCACTTCTTTGTGTCATTTTTAATTTATTTTAGACACCTTCATGGCTCCTGCAAACTAACCATTTCAGGGGAAACAGAAAAATGAAGATTTCCCACTGATAATTCGGCCTCTAGCATACAAAACTCGCATGATTGAACTTTCAAGTTTGGGAAGAAACAGACCATCCACCAGATGACTAGAAATCGCTGCAGGACCACAGGAAATATGGGAAAGCAGGAAAATACCTCTCCTCCAAGGGAAAAGGATATCTCCACTTCATCCACACACAGTTCAATGGAAATCATGGAAATGTCTGATAAAGAATTCAGAACATTCATAATGGCAAAGCTAACAGAGATGGAAGAGAAGAGAGACAATGAACTGCTGAAAAGGAAGGAGAAAGGAGTTGATGACTTCCAGGAGGTGAGGAACTTCATGCAAGATCTAAAAGAGGAATTTCACACTTTACAAAAGAATCAGATGGAACTGTTAGAGATGAAGGCTATAATATAGGAAGTCAAAATCTCCCTTGAAAGTATTAAAAGCAGATTAGATCATACAGAAAATAGAATCTCAGATGTAGAAGAGAAAA
>NW_006207730.1:334710-342068 GCF_000334495.1 Tupaia belangeri chinensis
ACATATACATATGTATGAAAGTAGAAATGGAATATTATTGATGATAACATGCATGATTAAGCCACTATGCAGTCTATTCTAGATGGGAAACCACATTTAGTATGTTATGATGATGCTCAGGGAATGAATGTTCAGTAATTAAAAAAAAAGTTGCAGGAGAAAAAAAAAACAGTAAAACTGTTCGTATCGAAATTTAAAAAAAAAAATTCGTATGTGATGACTGCAGTAAGTTATATAGCTCCAGCTAGGTACTACTTTATAGTATGTTCATTCTACTCATTGAGGTTTATGCCTAAAGTCAGACTTGGGTTTATGTATATGTATTTATCAGCTTCACTTGCTATTGCAAATATTTAGACTAATTAAGTTCATTAGCAAATCAATTAAATGGGGGGAAGGCATAGAAAGCAACCATGGATACTAGAGACAATGTGTTGTAATGATGTATAGTGAATTAATGTAAAAAATAAATTTAAAGAAAAGGAAAAAAATTATTTTAGAAGATTTTCATACTTTTCCTTGTAGAGGTCTTTGGCATCCTTGGTTTGATTTATTCCTAGGTATCTTATTCTTTTTGTGTATATGGTAAATAGAACTGCTTAATTTCTGCCTCTGTCTGATTATTCTTTGTGTATAGAAATACTATATTTTTGCAAGTTAATTTTGTATCCTGCCACTTTACTGTATGCATTTATTAATTTGACAAGTTTTTTCATAGATATCATTGGTCTTCTATGTATACAATCATGTTATATGCAAACAGAACATTTCAACTCTTCTTTCTTTTATTTCATTCTCTTGTCTGATCACATTGGGTAGGACTTACAGTACTATACTGAATAGGAGTGGAGAGAGTGGGCAGTCTCACCTTGTACCAGTTTTTAGTGGAAATGCTTTTAGTTTTTCCCTATTCTGTATAATATTAGGTATAGGTTTTTGATAGATGGCTTTTATTATGCTGAGAAATGATCCTTCTATACCAGTTTTACTGATAGTCTTAATCATGAAGGAATGTTGTATTTTGTCAAATGCTCTTTCTGTATTGATTGAAATGATATTCTTTTTTATCTTTCTTTCTGTTAATATGCTGTATTACATTTATGATTTTGCAAATGTTGAACCTCCCTTGCATCCCTGGAATAAAGTCTTCCTGGTTGTAATGAATAATCATTTTTATATGCTGTTGGATATAATTTGAAAGTATCTTGTTGAGAATTTTTCCATCTATATTCATCAGAGATGAATAGTTTCTGTAGGTCTCCTTTCTTGTCATATCCTTATAAGTTTTGTGGATGAGGGTGATGGAGGCTTCATAGAGTGAATTTGGGAGGGTTCTATCCTTTTGGATCTTTAGAAATAGTTTAAGTAGAATGGGGGTTAACTCTTCTTTAAAAGCCTCGTAGAATTCAAAGGTGAAGCCATCAAGACCAGGGTTTTTCTTTGTTGGGAGGTTATTTATTACTGATCGATTCAATCTCATTGCTTGTTATGGGTCTATTCAGGCTTTCTATGTCCTCCTTAGTTAGTCTTTGTAGATTATATGTGTCCAGGAATTTGTCCATCTCATCCAGGTTTTCTTGTTTGTGGGCATATAGTCTCTCATAGTACCTTCTAATGATATTTTTTATTTCTATTATGTCTGTTGTAATATTACCCATTTCATTACAAATTTGATTTATCTGGTTCTTTTCTGTCTTTTTCTTAATTAGTCTAGCTAATGGTGTGTCAATCTTGTTTATCTTTTCAAAGAACCAGCTTTTTATTTTAATTTATTTTCTGTATAGTTTATTTTCTATTTCATTTATTTCTTCTCAAATATTTATTATTTCTTTTCTTCTGGCATTTTTTGGATTTTTTTTTATCGTTGTTTTTCCAATTCCCTGAGGTATGATGTTAGGTTGTCTATTTTCCATCTTTCTATTCTTTTCTTATTATGCCCATAATTGCTATAACTCCTTTTATTACTGGTTTTGCAGTGTCTCAGAGATTAGGGAAACTCGTGTACTCATTATCATTTGTTTCCATGAATCTTTTGATTTCAGTCTTAATCTCTTCAGTAGTCTTTTTTTTTTTTTTTGAGAGAGATTTTCGCTATAGGGCATGTGTGCTCGCCAGACAGACAGAGAGAGACATTAGAGACAGACAGCAAGAAATCAGCCCCCAGGGGGGATGGTCACACCGCAATCCCTTCTCCTCCATTCTCCTCTCGGGATCTTGGGCATGCACGCACAAGCGCCCGGCGTGAGTTTTAAGCCACCGTGTCCAGGACGCGAACTGCGGTCGACTACGTGGGAGTCCAGTGACATAGCCATTATGCTAACTGCTGGTTCCTTCTCTTCAGTAGTCTTGAAGTCACTCCTGAAGTAGGTTATATATTCCACGTATTTGCGAGGGTTTTTCCTGAAATTAATATCAAGTTTAATTGCATCATTGTCAAAGATGCTGAATATAGTTTCTATGCCTTTGAATCTATAAAGGCTGGCCTTGTGCCCTGTCATGTGGTCCCTATAGCTTTTATATAATTTTCTTTTTTACATTTAATTGCTATAAATCCTTATGACATAAAATATGGTTTTTCAAAGCATGCATGCAGTATCTGATAGTCAGATCAGGGCTATTACTATAGATATAATTTTCAACAAGGAACTTTACTTTCTTGTGTCTGTTAAATGTTTTGTTGAGCCCTTCCCACCCCCGTGTCATAATCCACCCCCCTCTCACACAGTGTCTGCTATTTATATTTGTCCTCTCTACAATTAATTGTTTTTTTGCTATATTATGTGCTCACAAAAAGACACAGACAGAGAGAAAGTGAGAAATCACTTCCCCCTACACACACACAAAGGGGGATGGCCACATCACAATCCCTTTTCCATTCTCTTCTTCAGTTTTTGGGCACAAATGCATATGTGCTTGGAATGTTTTTCAAGCTATCAAGTCCAGAACTTGAACTGTGCTATTAGTTATGTGGGGTCCAGACAGCTTAATTTCTATGCCACCTGCTGGCCTGTGGTCCTCCCTACTATTATATTTACAAATCTTTCAGTTTCTGCCATAGAACGTAGACACTTGCTATATATTGGGTTAGTACATTCCGTGTTTGTCTTTCATAGATTGGCGTATTTCAGTTAGCATTAAATCAAAATTCATCCACAATGACAGATTTCCATTGTTCTTTATTGCTGAATAACATTCCATTGTGTAAATGAGCCACATTTTAAAAATCCAGTCATCAGTTCTTGGGCTCTAAGGTTGATTCTATGACTTAGCAAATGTGAACAATGCTGCAGTAATGGATGTACAAATGTTTTCATGACTGAGTATTTTCCTGTCCTTTGGGTAAATAGCAAGGAGTGGGATTACTAAATCATATAGTAATTCTATTTGTAAAATTTTGAAGAATATCCATATAGTTTTCTACAGTGATTCTACTAATTTACATTTCTACCAGCAGTGCAATAGAATTTCTTTCACCACAGCCTCACCAGCACTTGTTTTTGTTTTTGCTTTTTATAGTGTAGCCATTCTGACTGAGGATAAGTGATATTTCAATGTGGTTATTGCTTTTTAAAAAAATCATTCATTGAGTATTTAAGTTAGAACACTTCTATTTTGATTTTTTTTTATGATTTCTATCACTTTTTTGATTTTCTCAGTCTGATCTTGTTTTCCTGATTTCATTGAACTATCTGAATTTTATTGTGTTTTGTTGAGTTTAATAAGAATCATTATTTTGAATTCCCTATCAGCATTTGGAAAATAATTTCCTTTTTTTTTTTTGAGAGAGAGATTTTCACTGTAGGGCACGTGCGCTCGCCAGACAGACAGAGAGAGACATAGAGACAGAAAGCGAGAAATCACCCCCCAGAGGGGATGGTCACGCCACAATCCCTTCTCCTCCATTCTCCTCTCGGGATCTTGGGCACACACGCACAAGTGCCCAGCGTGAGTTTTAAGCCACCGGGTCCGGGACACGAACCGCGGTCGACTACGTGGGAGTCCAGCGACATAGCCATTACGCTAACTGCTGGTTCCCATAATTTCCTTTTTTTGTGAGGAAGGCAGTTTATTTATTTTTACTTACCTCATTTCCTATCCTTCTCCCCCTCTGTCTCCAGTATCATCATTGCTCTCCATGCTTTTATATCTTCTAATCATTCAGTTTCCACCATAGAATACTGACATTCAGTATATATTGAGTGGGGACATACAGTGCCTTTCTTTTTCATAGTCTGACTTCCTTCACTTCACAGTAAATCTTCCATGTTTGTCCACATTCTATCAAATTCCAGAGTCCATGAACAGGCAATTTCCTTTTCTTTGGGATCTATTACTGGAGAATTATTGTGTTCTTTTCAAGGTGTAATGTTTTCTTGCTTTTTCATGTTTCTTGTGTCCTACACTGATATCTCCAAATCTGGTGGGATAGTTGCTTATTCCAATTTTATGGAGTAGTTTTCTTAATGGATGATTTTCCCCTTCAGATATTTCCAGTAGTGTCAATTAGGTAGGCTGCTTTGGTTTTGGTTCTGAGTGAGTGTAGTAGTATAGCCTCTGTGGAATTTCTTTGCTTGTATTCACTATCAGTAGTGCCCATGAGTGCCTCAGTGTTCTAGATTGCAAGTGTTAGTAGTGGTGGTTGTGCTATTTTACCGAGGGTGAGAATTATTAAGTGGGCCAGTTGGCTGCAACAACAGTAAGAGTCCTCCCAGAAGTTGCTGTAACCTGTAACCTGTTGCTGTAACCTGTTGGTTATAGTAGTGGAGGGAGAGCAGTCACTTGGGATGGTAGGGCCAAGTGTGCAGGCCTGCAGTTCCCAAAGGGCTTCCACTGGGCATGGGAGTCCATGTACTATGGGTCTGGTGGGTGCTAGCCTCAGTGCAGGTCAGGAGTAGGGGCATGAAGTACAGTTTGGCAGTTTCTTACAAAGTAAACTTAGTCTTACTACACAACTCAGAAATTGTGCTCTAGGTATTTACTCAAATTTGTATAAAAAGAAACCTGCATATAACTGTCTATAGCATATAATTGTCAAAAAATGGAAGCAACTAAGATGTCATTTAATAGGTGAATGGATAAACAAACTGTGATAAATCCATCTAATGGAATATTTTTCAGCAATAAAAATAAATGAGCTATCAAGCTACAAAAAGACATAGAAGAACCTTAAATACTATATATTGCTTAGTGAAAGAAAGTCAGTCTGAAAAGGTTACATACCATATAATTTCAGTTATATGACATTCTGGAAAATGAAAAAGTATACAGAAAGCAAAAATGTCAGTGGTTTCCAGGGATGGAACAGAGGGAATGTCTTATTCTGTTTTATTGCTACAACAGGAATAACTGAGGCTGGGTGATTTATAAATAAACAGGAACTTATTTGGCTGATGATTCTGGTGGCTGAAAAGTCCAAAAGCATGGAGCCAACATGGCTGGCTGGTCTCTTGTGCTGTTACAACATAGCTGAGAGAGTCAGGAAGGAAAGCAGGTGCATGCAGAGAGGCCTGGGCAACCAGTCTGCTTTTTATAACAACCTGCTCTTGAGGGACCTAATTTGTGAGAACTTGATCCCTCTCCAAAGATGTAATTAATTATCCATGAGTAATTTGCTTCCCAGGCCTCAAGCACCTCTAACTAGGCCCCACCTTCTAATACAGCCTCATTGTCAAGTTACAACATTAATTTGAGGGGGACACTGAAATCATATTAGGGAGCTTAAAACTCAGGCTGGGTACATGTGCGTGCATGCCCAAGATCCCAAGAGGAGAGTGGAGGAGAAGGTATTGTGGCATGGGCATCCCTCTAAGGAGTGATTTATCTCTTTCTGTCTCTCTGTCTCTCTCTTTCTCTCAGGCAAGCACACATGCCCTGTAGCAAAAATCTCTCTCTAAAAAAACCACCAAAACCCAAAAACAAACAAACAAACAAAAAACAGAGAGTATATGCACTTAGTGGAGAGACAGAGGGAGGAGAGGGAGAAAGCACCTCCCCTAGCTGGATGTGGTCATGTTACAATCCTTTTTCCTACAGCCTTTCATCCTGTCAGGATTTTGAACACACACACCCATACACACATGGCCAGGATTTGAACTACTTGTTTAGCCATATGGGATCTGCCTCCCTTAACCACTAGACCACAGGACTGACCCAATATAAGCTCGTAAGATGCCAGTTTTGGGGACGCCAGGCGGTCCCCGCATCCCCACCCTTCCTCCTCTTTGGACCCCAGGTTGGTTGTATGGGACTATAAGATGAACTCGCACCCCACCCCACCCACAAACCAGATCAAGCCGGCCAGCGGTTCCGGACACCAGGCATCCCGAGGCTGCAGGCCCAACTGACCCGGACCTGTCATTCATCCTTTGGTTCTTCCCCACTTGCCTTTGGACTCTCTGAATTTTAGTGATTTGAATAGTGCACCCGCATGTTGTGCGCTGCACGATTACCTTTTTTGTTTTGTTTTTCTTTGCTTTTGAGGTGTTGCTTTTTAGGTCAGTTGGAGGCTTACCACTCCTTAAAAATAGGGAGGTCTTTGGGTCATCCAGGACCAGTGGCAAGAGTTAATGGTAATTGTGAGCAACAGGTAGGCCAACCATAAGAGAAATCATCAATTTTCTAATTCTGTACAACTTTTAAAACTCAGAGATACCTTAAATAAAGTAGGAAGCAATATATAGATTACCTGATGACTAGGAACAATTGCAGAGGCTCAAGAAATATGGCAACCAACAAAAGGCCTCTCCCTCAAGGGAAATCATCAAGCCTACATCAACCACAGTCAATAAAGTGGACAGCTGATAAGGAATTCAGAATATTTGTAGTGACCAAACTAACTGAGATGGAAGAGAAAAGAGACAAGGAGCTCCAGGAGATGAGGAAGTCCTTTCATGACTTGAAAGAAGAAATGGATACCTTAAACAAGAACCAGATGGAACTTCTTAGGGTTGAAGAATGTGATACAGGACATCAAAGTATTTTGAAAGTATTAAAAGTAGGTTAGACCAGGCAGAAGATAGAATCTTTAATGTAGAAGACAAAACATCTGACCTAGAAAAAAGTATCAAGAAGACTGAGAAAACAATGATGAAAAATGAGGAAAATATTTGAGGAATACTGGATAAGATCAAGTGCCCCAACATCCGGATAATTGGTATTCCAGAAGAGGAAGAAAATAATAAGGGCCTAGATAATTTATTCCATGAAATCCTGGAAGAAAATTTTCCAAACCTAGAAAAGCATTCAAATATCCAGACCCAAGAAATACATAGGACCCTGAGTAGAATCAACCTAAGAAGATCCTCTCCAAGGCACATCATAGCCAGATTGGCAAAAACAACAGACAAAGACAAGATACA
>NW_006207730.1:347091-352919 GCF_000334495.1 Tupaia belangeri chinensis
ATGGATTGGAAAAGTGTGGTATATATACTCTATGGAATACTACTCAGCCATAAAAAAATAACAAGACCCTGGCATTTGATGGAAAGTGGTCAGATATGGAGGATCTATTGCTGAGTGAAGTAAGCCAGGCTATGAAAGAAAGATATTGTATGTATCCACTTAATATATACCGACTATCTGCACTCTATGATAGAGAGTGAAATATTAGAGAACATAAAAGCAGTCAAAGTACTTAACGAGAATAAGACAGTGTGGAATGCGGGGTGGTGAGGAGAAGAGGCTAGAGAAAGATAGCAAGAGAACAAATAGAGAGGCAGGACGTTAGTGGGAAACAGATATGGCTTATTACCTGTTGATGATGACATGTATAGTATTCTCAACTGGATTGGTTTGAGAAGTATTTCATGATAGGTAAAATCTTTTTACAAGCAAAATGAGAAATAGTGATTGGCTGTTTAAAGATGCCAGTTTTGGTTTACAGTACAATTGAGAAGAAACAGAATTCCCTTATACTCCCAAAGTTATATAGCCACAGAACCTTCTTCAAGAAATATATTTATCTTATTGAATTAATGCTCTGTGTTATGCTGTTTGGGAAATACTGGGTTTATGGAATAAGCACGAACTTTGTTATCCTTTCAGAATTAGTTTGAATTCTAGTTCTAATATTCAATAGCTGTGTGACTTTGGGTAAGTTACTTTACCTCTCTAAATTAGTTTCTTCATTTATGAAAATTAGAACAGTAAAATCTATATCTAAAAGGATAAAGAAGGATTAAATGAGAAAATACATAGTGTTTAACAAGCCTAGCAAAAACAGGCACTCAATAAATCACAGATATAACTGTCATATTCATTTTTCATCACCAGTACTGTCACATACCTATCTGACAAGGATACTAAAACAGCTTCATAATAAGTTCAACCTGAGGACTCAAATGACCATATTTTTGACTGCTTTGGGAACTGAGTGTAGGAAGAAGAGAACTGAACCACTTGTCCAAAGATATATCTGTATGACTTATTTACTGTCTGACCTTTGGGCAAATCACTTCACCAGTCTCTATTTTCCTCTCTTGCCAAATATAGGTATGGACCAGATAGATGACCTCTTACTCTAAAATTTTATGAACCTCATCTCTAAAATATTATATATTTACAAATTTATTATTGAAAAATCTGTGGTACAGGTCGAATCCAATTATAAAGAACAGTCCTGTATAACAAAGCTATTTTTATGTTCTAGCAGATGGCTGGCAGAAACAACGCTTTGCCAATATGGTTACGATGAACTCTTCATAGTGAATAATTCTGTGTAACAGTTGATTTCTCTGGTCCTCAATCCTGTAATCATCACTCTCTAACATTGCTCTAATCAACTAAAGAACTTGATTATGTGTTGTTTTCACTAAAGACACAGAGAGGGGAGCTGAGCTAATCTCATATATAGCATTTCTAGCTGAGATATTTATGTCCAGTTAAATTATTTTACAGTTGAGGAAACAGAACAAGAGAGGTTAAGTAACTTGTCAGGTCACACAGCTAGTAAGTGGCAGAGCTCTGAATGGGTGTTTGGACTAAATGATTCATCATCTATGAACTTGAGAGATTTCAATACAAACTCTTTTACCTAGACCATATGTAAAAATGTTAATTAAAGCCTTTAACAAATATTATAGAAACTTTACCATTATGCTTTTCAAACTAGCAAGATATGCTTTTATCAGTATTTTTTTTAATCCCTGACTTTAAGCTCTCTTCATAGGATGGTCCCTCTAAGTTCATGATATATAGTGACACAGTCTAAAGCATAATAATCTTTGTTGCAGAACTTCAGTTAGATATTTTTTGAAATTATAATGAGTTACATTCATTGATCCCTTTAGATACATGCATAGTTCCTTCCATAAATTCCTTTTATTAGTCATCTACACTTTTTTTCATTATGAAACCATGTGGTGGCCTTTTTACAAAAACAATGTTAATAGAGATAAAAATTTGAATACTACGAATATCAAAGGTAATTATTCAGGACCCTGCTTTTCTCTATCTATATACTCTTTTATGAGTACATTTCTTTCCAAGACATCAATCCCTATGGAGAATGATATACTCTAAATCACAGTCCATGTCACCAACTACCAGTGTGACATTCCTTTTTGAATTCTTTCCTGTTACCTATAACTTACATGTCTCAGATTGAACATATCTTCTAAGTTAGTGGTTCTCAAATCTGACTATACATTGAAATCACCTGGAGGGCTTCAAAGACTCTCAATTCCTGAACCCTACCACTAGAGATTGTGATGTGATTGGTCTAGAGTTGCATCTGGGCATGAGAATATTTTAAAGCTTCCCAGTTGATTTTGATGTGTGGTTAAAGTTGAGCACCATTGCTCTAGGGCAAGCCTTCAGCACCAATTCCTTCATTTCTGTTAATGATAGCACCATTCTCCTGCCTGTGGACTCAAAATTTGGGGTATTCAATCTTTAGATCTAGAAATTAACAAGATAATAAAAACAAAAACAATTTTGGAAAGTGTGAAGTGCCAAGTAAATGCAAGAGATTATTTTATGCAGTATACACACATGAATCAAGTGGATTGCTTTAGTACTTGAGATATGTTAAATCACTAAACAAGGTAAAGGTTACACTGGCAACTTATCCTTATGGTCTTCTTGTCCTGCAGAGCACAAGAATCATGGATAATCTATTTTTGAGACATAAATAATCGGAGATACACTATCTTCCTGCAAGCAAGTTAATCCCATCAGTGGGCTGAAGGAGCCGAGATGTTTGGCATCATGTGCTGTACCCAGAAGTAATACTTCCAGCCTTGCTAAGTTGGGCGAGAGGGTCTAGGTCCCCTTCACCAAGGAGTGCAGCCACAGCAGCTGGCCAGACAAATGTCAAAAAGCACTTACACTGAGGGAACCAGCAGTTAGCGTAATGACTATGTCATTGGACTCCCATGTAGTCGACTGCGGTTCGCGTCCTGGACCCGGTGGCTTAATACTCATGCCCGGCGCGTTTGGGTGCGTGCCCAAGATCCCAAGAGGAGAATGGAGGAGAAGGGATTGCAGCGTGACCATCCCCTCTGGGGGATGATTTCTCGCTTTCTGTCTCTATGTCTCTCTCTGTCTGTCTGGTGAGCGCATGCACCCTATAGCGAAAACCTCTCCAAAAAGAAAAAAAAGCACTTACACTGAGAACCACACATATGCAACATGGCTGTAAACTTGGACACAGAACTATTCAAGATAGGTAGCTGCTGTGATGCTGTATATGTTGTGCCTTTTTAATTGGAGATGGGGCTTATCCTGAGTCACATTGGAGTTTTCTTAGGATGGAACAAACTGGAGGTATACCTGATGTTCAGTTTGTGTGTTTTCTGGTCATTTACATTAGTGCCTGCTCACCTGCCCTAGGCTGGAGATGCTGTACAATACTTTGGTTTAGAAACAGCAAATCTAATTTTTATCTCAAGAAAGGTATACCTACGTGGTTTTATCTGAGGTTATCCTTCAGTATGTTAAGAGTTTATCTTGCCTTTTCTATTTTCAGTATTGCCACCCCAGTTCTGGATGCAAGAACTGCTCTGGTAACTGTGCGTTGGCCACCCTCTACACATTGTACTCAGCAGACTTTGTTACAGGAAATATCTTTTCCCTTGCAGGGAGATTGGACACATAATTGGAAGCCAGTAGTGGAAAAGGCATGGTCTTTGAAGTGCCAAAATTTCATTCAAGTTCCAGCTCCATGGCAGGTACTCCTCAGTTCATTACCAAATTCCATTCCTATAACTAGGATGTTAAGTGAATAGATCGATCAGTGAGGAGCCAAAGATGCATGGCTTATGTGTCCTGGTGCCACAGGTTTTGTCTTTTATTTTTTTAAAAGTAATTTTTAAAAATTTACATTTAATTATTGTACATCTTTACAGTGTACAATAGGGTTTTCAAATCATATATGCATTGCATATCAATCAAGTCAGGTATTACCTTATACATCACCCTCAATAGATAAATTTCCATTGTTGTGTCTGTTAAATGTTCTATTTCCTGAGTGCTTCTGTCTCATCCCCCACTATCCGTTTACACTAATACAGTCTCTGCTATCTATTCTTTCCCTCCCCGCTATTACATCTTCCAGTCTTTCCGTTTCTGCCATAGAGTGCAGACAATTGGTATATATAGAGAGAGGAGGGACATATAATGTCTGTCTTTCATAGACTGACTTGCTTTGCTTAGCACAAAATCTTCTATATTCATCAGCTTTGTATCATGTTACAGAGTCTTATTATTTTTTTGTGGCTGAGTAGTATTCCACAGTGCATAAGTGCCACATTTTTTCAATCCAGTCACCCATTCTTAGGCATTTAGATTGATTCTATGTCTTAACAGTTGTGAATAATGCTACAATAAACATGGATATACATATGTCTTTATGTTTCCATATCCTTTGGGAATAGGATAATAATAATAATTAATAATAATAATAGGATAATAATTCCATCCAGGAGTGTATTACTGGATCACATGGTAATTCTATTTCTAGGTTTCTGAGGAACTTCCATATTGTTTTTCACAGTGGCTATGCTAATTTACATTCTCACCAACAGTGTAGGAGGGTTCTTGTTGCACCACAACCTTGGCAGCACTTGTCATTCTTTATCTTTATTTTATTTTTTTATCATAGCTGTTCTGACTGGGGTTAAGTGGTATCTCATGATGGTTTTAATTTGCATTTCCCTTATGATAAGAGATGTGGAGCATATGGCCATTCATTTATCTTCCTCAGAGAGTTTTCTGTTTAGCTCATTCGCCCATTTTTATTTAAGTAGATTATTAGTTTTGAAAGTAAGCTGCTTGAGTTCCCTGTATATTCTGGTTATCAATCTCTTATATGAGGTATAGTTTGCAAATCTTTTATCTCATTTTTGGTGTTGTCTCTTCACTCTAATTATTATTTCCTTTGCTTTGTGGAAGATTTTTAGCCTGATACAATCCCATTTATGAATTTTAGGGATTATTGTATGTTTTAGGGGACTTAATTAAGAAACCTTTGCTTGCTTCAGTGTATTCAAATGTTTCCTCCATGTTTTCCACCAGTAGTTTTAAAGTTTGAGGCTTTATGGTTCAATCTTTGATCCATTTTGAGTTGATTTTTTATATTGGTGAGAGGTAGAGGTCCAGTTTCATTTTTCTGCAGGTGGATATATAATTCTCCCAGCAGCATTTGCTGAAGAGACTTTGTTTTCCACACTGTATTATCTTGTGCTCTTGTCAAAGGTCCATTGGTGGTATGTTTAAGGGTTTATTTCTGGATTCTCTGTTCTGTTCCATTGCCCTTTGTGCCTGTACCATGCTGTTTTGATGATCACAGCTTTGTAATATAATTTGATGTCAAGAAGTGAGATGCCTTTTTGCACAGTACTGCTTTAGTGATACAGGGACTTTTATGGTTCCATACAAATTTTATGATTTTTTTTCTATTTCTGTGAAATATGTCTTGATAGTATGATCAGAATTAGACTGCACTTGTAAATTAACATGTGTAGAACTGACATTTTGTTTATATTAATTCTTCCAATTCAGGAATATGGAACATCCTTCTGCTCTTGCATGTTATGCTCAATTATTTCCACAGGTTTTCTTTTTTCTTTTTTTTTTTTTTTTGAGTTTCTTTGCTTTTTTTATCATCATAATCTTCTTTATATTACATTGGATTACATATAACTTTACAGTGTATTACATTGCTTTTTCAAAAGGGAATGCCATGCATGTCAGTCAATACAGAGACATTAATCTCCCCGCTTCAACATTCA
>NW_006207730.1:353315-364782 GCF_000334495.1 Tupaia belangeri chinensis
TTATTTTTATTATTATTATTATTATTATTATTTATACATTTGATTGTTATACATCATTTAGATTGTAAAGAAACTTTACCCAGCATGATATACACCTCAGTCCAGCCCAGTTGAGAATACTATACACATCTTCATCAAAAGATAATAAACCATTATCTGTGTCCCACAAATGTCTTACCTCTCTATTTTTTCCCCAAATTTCCTTTCCTACACTATTCTCCTACCACATTCTCCTTCCACTTTGCCTCTAGTGTCCATAACAATTGTTGTTGCTTTTATGTCCCCTTGTCTTTCAGTCTCTACCATAGAGTGCAGACAGTCACTATGTTAAGTGGAGACATACATGTCTCTCTTTCATAGCCTGACCTGCTCCACTCAGCAACAAATCTTCTATATTCATCCATTTTGTATCAAATTCCAGGGCCTTGTTGTTTTTCATGACTGAATGATATTCCATGGTGTATATGTGCCACACTTTTTCAATCCATTAATCTGTTTGTGGACATTTGGGTTGGTTCCATGCCTTAGCAATTGTGAATAACACCATGTTGTATAAGGGGTTTTCTGACTGAGAGTTCTCTTGTCCTTCGGGTAAGTACTCAGGAGTGGAATTGCTGGATCATATGGTAGTTTATTTGAAGGTCTTTGAGGAACCTCCATATTGTTTTCCACAATGGCTGGGCCAATTTATATTCCCACAAATAATGTAGGAGTGTTCTACTTTCACCACATCCCCACCCGGCACTTATCGATTTTTTTTTTTTAATCTTTGCCATTCTAACTGGGGTTAGGTGGTATCTCATTGTGGTTTTGATCTGGATCTTCCTTACGATGAGGGATGCTGAGCAGTTTTTCATATGCTTTTTTGGATGTTTGAATATCTTCCTAAGAGAGTTATTTATTCAGCTAATTTTTCCATCTTTTAATTGGGTTGATCATTTTCTTCTGGGTAAGCCGCTTGAGTTCCCTGTGATTTCTGGCTTTCAATCCCTTATCTGAGGCAGAGTTAACAAAGATTCTCTCCTATTACGAGAGTTATCAGTCACACTAATTATGGGTCCTTTGCTGTGCAGAAACTTCTTAAACTAACGTAATTTCATCTGTCTATTTTAGGGATTATTGCCTGTGCTTTGGGAGTCTTGTTTAAGAAGACTTTGCTTATTCCAATGTCTCTCGGAGTTTCTCCAGGGTTTTCCATCAGTATTTTTATAGTTTGTGGTCTTAGGTTTAGATCTTTGATCCACTTTGAACTGATTTTTGTTAATGGTAACAGATAGGAGTTCAGATTCATCTTTCTTCAGGTGGATACCCTGGTTTTCCAGAACTATTTGCAAAAAGGGTTTCCTTTTCCCACTGGATTTACTGATACCTTTTGTCAAAAATCAGTTGGCTATATGTTTTGGGAATTATTTCTGGAGTCTCTAATCTGTTCTATTGATACTCTTGTCTGTTTCTGTACCAATACCATGCTGTTTTGATTATCATAGCTTTGTAATATATCTTGGGGTCAGGCAGTGAGATGCCACACATTCCACTCTTCTTGAGCAGGATGACTTTGGCAATATGGGTCTTTTATGATTCCAGACAAATTCTATGAATGTCTTTTATAGATTTGTGAAGAATGTCTCTTGTAATTTTATAGGAATTGCATTAAACATGTAGGTTAATTTGAGTATGATTGCCATTTTGATTATATTAATTCTGCCAATCCAGGAATATAGGATGTCCTTCCGCTTTTTAATGTCCTTTTCGATTTCCTTTTTGAGGTTTTCATAGTTTTCCTTATAGAGGTCTTGGACTTCCTTGGTTAGTTTTATTCCTAGGTATCTTATACTTCTTGTGGCTATGGTAAATTGGATTTACTTTCTTCAGTTCTGCCTCTGTCTGCTTGTTGGTTGTATATGGAAATGGCATAGGTTTTTCTAAGTTAATTTTGTGTCCCACCACGTTACTGCATGAATTTATACTTTGAGAAGTTTTTTCATGGATATTGTTAGGTCTTTGTATACTATCATGTTACCTGAAAACAGTGATAATTTCAACTCTTCTTTTGCTATTGCAGTGCCTTTTATTTCATTCACTTGTCTGATCTCATTGGCTAGGACTTCCAGTACTATATTGAATAGGAGTCAAGATAGTGAGAAGCCTTGTCTTGTACCAGTTTTTAGTGGAAAAGCTTTCAGCTTCTCCCCATTCAGTATAATGTTAGCTGTAGGTTTTCCATAGATGTCTTTTATTATGCTGAGAAATGATCCTTCTATGCCAATTTTCCTGAGAGTCTTAATCATGAAAGGATGTTGTATTTTGTCAAATGCTTTTTCCACATCATTTGAAATGATCATATGGTTTTTATCCTTCTTTATGTTAATATGGTGTATTACATTTATGTTTTTTCTTATGTTGAAAGCCTACCTGCTCATGATGAATAACCTGTGTTATATGCTGTTGAATACGATTAGCAAGTATCTTATTGAGAATTTTTACATCTATATTCATCAGAGATATAGGTCTGTAGTTTTCCTTTTTTGTCATATCCTTATTCATTTTGGGGATGAGGGTAATGGACGCTTCATAGAATGAATTGGGAAGGGTTCCTTCCTTTTGGATATCTAGAAACAGTGTGAGTAGAATGAAAGTTACTTCTTTTTTAAAAGTTTTGTAATATTCAGCAGTGAAGCCATTGGGACCTGGACTTTTCTTTGTCAGGAGGTTGTTACTGATTCAATCTCATTGCTTATTATAGGTTTATTCAGGCTTTCTATGTCCTCCTGTGTCAATCTTAGTAGATTAAACATCTCCAAGAATTTGTCCATCTCACCCAGGTTTTCTTGTTTGTTGGTATATAGTCGCTCATAGTATCCTCTAATGATGTTTTGTATTTCTGTTATGTCTGTTGAAATGTTGCCTAATTCGTTGTGAATTTGATTTATCTGGTTCATTTCTCTCTTCTTAATCAGTCTTGCCAATGATATGTCAATCTTGTTTATCTTTTCAAAGAACCAGCTTTTACTTTCATTTATTTTCTGTGTAGTTCACTTATTTTCTATTTCATTTATTCCTGCTCGAATCTTCATTATTTCTTTTCTCCTGACGTTTTTTGGAATTTTTTTCTGTTGTTGCTTTTCCAATTCCCTGAGGCATGAGTCTAGGTCATCCTTTTTCCCTGCCCATCTTTTTCTTGTGCACACTTATTGCTATAAACTTCCCTCTTATGACTGCTTTTGCAGAGTCCCATAAATTATGAAAACTTGTCTAGTGCTTATCTTTTGTTTCCGTGAATCCTTTGATTTCAATCTTAATCTCTTCAGTAGTCATGAAGTCATTCAGAAGTAGGTTATTTTGTTTCCATGTGTTTGTGTATTTTCAAAGGTTTTTTTGAGATTAATATCAAGTTTAATTCCATCATGATCAGAGAAGATGCTGGATATAGTTTTTATGCCTTTGAATGCGTAAAGGCTGGTTTTGTCCCTTATCATGTGGTCAATCATTGAGAAAGTAACACGTGGGGTTGAGAAAAATGTTTCTTTTGTGTGTGTGTGTGTGTGTGTGTGTTTTTGGGGGGGGGTGGAAAGTTCTATAGATGTCTATCAAGTCCATCTGGATAATAGTATCATTTAGGTCCAGAATTTCTTTGCTTATTTTTTGTCTCATTGATCAATCTAAAGGAGATAATGGGGTGTTGAGATCTACAACATTTATTGTGTTTCAGTCTATCTCTCCTTTTAGATCTCACAGTCTTTCTTTTACATATTCGGGTGCTCCTGAGTTCAGTGCACAGATATTTATAAGCATTATATCTTTATATCTTCTTGGTGAGTTAGTCCTTTTACTACTATATAATGCCCTTCTTTGTCTCTTCTTACAGTTTCTGTCTTAAAGTCTATTTTGTCCAAATTCAGTATAGTGGCTCCCATTCTTTTTTGGTTTACATTTGCACGGAATATATTTTCCCAGCCCTTAACTTTTAGTCTATGTATGCCTTTATCCATGAGATGGGTTTCTTATAGGCAGCAGATAGAGGGTTTCTGATTTTTTATGCATTTAGCCAGTCTGTGTCTCTTGATTGAGATTTTAATACATTAACATTCAACGTCATTATCGATATTTCCAGACTTGTTCCTATCACTAAGTTAGCCATATACTTATTTATTAATCTATTTTTCTCTTATTACTGTCTGTCTATCTTTATTTTTTTTGGTATAGTACTCCTTTCAGAATTTCTTGTAGAGCTGATCTTGAGTTGGTAAATTCTTTCAGGTTTTTTTTTTCTTTTTTAATCTGAGGATGTTTTTATCTTCTTTTCCCATATGGAGGATAATCTTGCCAGGTATACTATTCTTGGTTGAAATTGATTTTCATTTAACTCTTTGACTATATTTCCCCATTCCTCCCTTGCTTGCTTTGTATTGAATGAGAGGTCCCATGTTAGCCTGATGGGATAGCCTTTCTAAATCATTTAATGTTTCTCTCTTGACAATCATTGTATCTTGTCTGTCTGTGGTTTTGGCCAATCTAGCTATGATATGCCATGGATTGATTCTACTTTTTTATTATTATTATTCTTGTTATTTCTTGTGTATGGATGTTTCAGTGCCTCTCTAGACTTGGAAAGTTTTTTCCCTGAATTTTGTGGACTAAATTATCAATGCCCGTATAGTTTCTTCTTCTTCTGGGATACCAATTATTCAGATGTTTGGGCATTTCATGGTATCTAGTATTTCTCATATAGTATTCTCAGTTTTCTTGGTTATTTTCTCAGTATTTTTCAAGGTAAGAGGTTTTGTCTTCTACTCCTGATATTCAGTCTTCTGGATGGTCTAACCTGCTTTTAATACTTTCAAGGGAGGTTTTGATATTCTGTATATATCCTTCATATCTAACACTTTTATGTGATTCTTTTTTATGGTGTCCAATTCTTTCATATCGTGGAAGGACTTCCTCATCTCTTGGAGCTCAACGTCTTTTTTGTCTTGTATCTCATAGAGTTTTGTTACTATAAATATTCTAAATTCTTTTTCTGACATGTTGGTAATATCCTCTAAATTTTCTCTACTTGGAAACAAATTACAGTGTTCCGTTTATGGCGAATGTATTACTTGCTTCTCTCATCCTTGAGGCTTTTCTCCAATTTTTAGTCATTTGGTAATGTATTTACTTTTGGCTAATTTGTTGGAGAAGGATTCTGTGAGTATGATTTCATGTATTTCCCTTACTGTGAAATAGTTTGGTGTTATTTTCTCCCTTCTTCTGTGTCTTCCAGTGTGGGAATCACAGGAGATGTTTTGCAATCAGATACATGAAGGGGGATTTCACTCTTTTTACAACCACTACAGTAAGGTGCAAAAAATTATCTGAAACTCACAATGTTCAGATGTTTAGCTACTATGCACCTAGTGTTCTCTAGGCAGTGGGTAAGGGCTGAGCAGTAAAACAGAAAAGGAAGATAAAATAAAAAGAAAGTAGGAAATAGAGAGTGGAAGAATAGCAAAGAAAAAGGAAGGAAAGAACTAGAACAAAAAAAGGGAGAAAAAAACAGAAAATGTGTCATAGATAATGAAATTGGAGTAAAAATAGCGTGTTTTTTTTTTTAAACAAGAGAAAGGCACAAATGGAATAGAAAGCTATGTGTGTATGTGTGTTTTATAAGAGGAAAAAAAGTTTGAAGGGACAGAGAAGAACAAGAGGGAGAGAGACACTTTCCTACCTGACTAGCACTGGTTTCTGGAAGGGGGTACCCTGGCTGGGGTGGGGGTGGACTTCACAGCAGTGAAGCTGAACCCAGAGGGCCAACACAGTCTCTCAGTTTTTTGTAGTTTTGCTTATAGAGGTCTTTCACTTCTTTGGTTAGGTTTATTTCTAGGAAATGTATTATTATTACTATTATTTGCATTGTGTATGGAATTGCTTTATTCAATTCTACCTTGGTCTTTTCTAAACGCTATAGATTGAGACCAGCTGTTGGCATAATAGTTATGTCACTGCACTACCATGTAGTCAACTGCAGTTTGATTCCCAGACCTGGCGGTTTAAAACTCATGTAGGCAGATGTGCGTGCGTGTCCAAAATCCCAAGTGGAGAATGGAGGAGATGGGAATGTGGTGTGGTCATTCCCCATGGAGTGGTGATTTCTCATTTTCTGTTTCTCTGTCTCTCTCTGTCTGGTGAGTGTACATGCCCTAAAGCAAAAATCTCTGTCTTTAAAAAATTGCTATAGATTTTTGTATATTGACTTTATATCATGCTACTTTAATAAATCATCCATTTCTGGGACACAGATGGCATAGTGATCATGTTGCTGAACTCCCACATGGCTGACAATGGTTTGAGTCCTGGATCCAGTGGTCTGAAACTCACATTGGAAGCATGTGTGTGCATGCCCAAGATCCCAGTAGGAGAATGGAGGAAAAGGGATTGGGCAGCATGGCCACCCCCTTGGGGAGTGATTCTTACTTTTCCTCTCACTTTGTCTATCTGTCTCTCTTTCTGGACAGTGCAGTGCATGCACCCAGAGGCAAAAATCTCTTGAAAAAGAAAGTAACTACTTATAGGAGTATTTTCGTAGATTTCTTTAGATTTTCTATGTGTATAATCATGTCATCTGAAAATAGAGATTTCACTTCTTCTTTTCCTGTTTTAATGTCTTTTATTTTACTCTTGTGTGTGATCACATTGGCTAGAACTTCCAGTAACATGTTGAAAAGAGGTGAGGAAAGTGGGCAGCCTTGTCTTTTTCCAATTTTTTACTGGAAAAGTTTTAATTTGTTCCCCATTCAATAGGATGTCAGCTATGGGTTTGCCATATATGATTTTATTGTTGAGAAATGTTCCTTCTATAACAATTTGGCTAAGTGTCTTAATCATGAAGAACTATTGTATTTTATCGAATGCTTTTTCTGTATCAATTTATATGATCATATGGTTTTTAGCTTTCCTTCTGTTAATGTAGTGTATTGCATTTATTATTTCATGTATGTTGAACCAATCTTGCATCTCTGAGATGAAGCCTACCTGGTCATGGTGTATAATCTTTTTAAGTTTTTGGTGGACATGATTTTCTAGAATCTTGTCAAGGATTTTTTCATCTATAGTAATCATGAATATTGGTCTGTAGTTTTCTTTTTTGTTATGTCTTTCTCTGCTTTTAGGACCAAGATGATGGAGGCATGGGACCAGCAGATGACATAATGGTTCCATTGCTAGACTCCCATGTAGTTGACTGCAGTCTGAGTTCTGGACCCGGCAGCTTAAAACTCATGCCAGTCACAAATGCGTGCATACCCAAGATCCTGAGAGGAGAATGGAGAAGGGATTGCAGTGTGGCCATTTTCCCTGGGGTGGGTGATTTCTCATTTTCTGTCTCTCTGTCTCTGTTTCTTGGCAAGTGCAGATGCCTTATGGCAAAGCATTAATGGCACAAAGAGGTGTGGTATTGTCTGTTGAAGATATTTCGTAGTTTTATCAAAGGTACTGGTGAGAAATGTTCACCTGTTGAAATATCCAATTTGTAAGATAAATAATAATGTGATTGTATAGAAGAAAATGAAATGAAAAAAATAAAAGGAAAAATGATAATAAAAAAGAATAAATTTTGGTAAAATCTGAAAAAAGATGAATAAAGAAGGAAAATGTGGGATATAAAAAAGTCTTTTTTTTTTTAAAAAAGAAAAAGGTGATGGAAGCTTCATAGAATGAGTTTGGAAGGGTTCATTTTTGGGGGTCTTTAGAAATAGTTTGAGGAGAATAGGGTTAGCTCTTCTTTAAAAGTTTTGTAGAATTTAGAAGTGAAGTCATTGGGCAATGAGGAAAAGAAAAGCCTTAGATGCCAGGTATATCCCTGGCCAAGGATAGTGTTTTCCATATCAGAGCAGGGCTTGTGTAGCCTGTATGTGATATGGTTCAGTGAAGTTTAAAGGCACTGTGTCATCGATAGTGTCACTGGATTGAGTAATCATTCCCCTGGACTTGAGACTGATGGGAGGAAGAGTGTAGGCTTGCTTTCCCTTCCATACAAGGGACCGTGATAAAATTACTCAGCCTCTGTTGGGGTAGGGATGGTTTCTTTTGAGTCCTCTGCTCCATCTAGGCCGTGGAGACCTTATAGACAGAGCTCCGCCTGCTCATTGGACTGTAAGAAGGTGTAGATCTCTTGACAGCTTGGAGTTGGGTGAGGTGGGATGTCCAATCTTTCTTTTCCTGAAGTTGCTTGTTCTTGCACTTCTCTATGATCTGTGTTAGCTCTGTGCCAGTTTCTTTGTTCTTCTATGGGTGGGGCTGCTAGTAGTCTGAGGTAGTCTGAGGTAGTAGTCTGAGGTAGTCTGAGGTTCAGCATTTCAGAGGAGAGTTTTTCTCTCATTTTCTTCCTCTAGAAGGGAAATGGGAGGTATTCTACAGAGTCCCTAGTTTTGAGATGGTCATCTTCTCTCTGGTTTTGCATGCAGAAGACATGCAATAAGTTCCTGCCAACTTCCTCCTACCACCCAAAGGGCCCACCTGATTCCTCTCTCTGTGGGAGCTGCTCTCTGACAGTGGCCATGCCTAGGTACCTGCAGTCTGTAGAGGCAGTGGTGACAGGCCCTCCCCTTAGTCAGTGGCCATGTTCTCCTGACTTACACCAACTTCTCTAGTTCAGATGCAACTGGGGGTTGATTGTGGGAATTAATTGGGGGGGCACAGTATGTGAAGTATTATTTGGCATGGCAGTGTGGGCACCAGCAGGGTGGCATGGTTTAAATACATAGAAGGTTGGCATGGTCTAAATACATAGAAAGTGCCCAGCATGATGCAAGTCTGGCAGAAGCCCTGTACTTTTCAAAATATATCACACAACACCACACTAGAATAATGTAATTTTATCCATACAAAATGCAACACTAGATAAGTGTCAAAAAGTGACAAGATACACCACAACACAATAATATATATCTGGCATAATCATTTTTATTTATTCTGAAAACTACTGTGGGTGTACAATAAAGTACAAATTCATAAAAAAAAAGTAGTCTTTTTTGACTGCAAACACTTCATGTGGTGAATACTATAAGACTGTGGAGTGAGACCAACACTGAGAAAGGAGAATCCTGAAACTCACACAGACTAAGAAGGGATTCTTCATGCTGGAGAATTGGTCCTAAGTCTGAGTGATCATTATACAGGTAGATTATTAAATGAGGAGTGATTGTACTTACTAAATGCTGAATGAGACTGTGCAAATTGCTTCATCTCTCTGAATGGGTGCATAAGCATTTGCATTTGTAAAATGAGAATGCTAGTACTTACAGTACAAAGCTGCTATAAGGATTATACAAGATAACATAAAAAGAATGTTTAAGATATTCTCTAAACATTCCCTAAGTACATGTCTTTGCAAAATTCTATAGCCATATAAACTTCATTCATCAAAAACCCAAGCAAACAGAAAACTCAAATAACAGCCTTTAAAAAAAAATCTAATATGAATTTTTGTTCAGAATGATAATATCAAGGCACAGCAAGATTCTGAAATAGGCTGGAAGAATTTAACTGCATTTAGAAAATTTTAAAATATTTCATTTAATCCTTTTGATTATATTGAACTCATAAATGTTTGAACACAAGATGTTCTAGGACTGTATATATACTACAGGGAATAATGTAAGACCGGACCACCTTTGTTATTTCTACTTATCTTTTCAGTAATTTTTCTTGTTTTTTTTTTTTTTTCCTAGCTATTTAATCATCCTGTAGTTTGCATCATTCCCCAATAGTTATACTTCTTATTTCAGTTGCCTTATTGCATTGGAAAGAACTTTAAAAATAATACCATCCACAGTTATAATGAACATCTTTGTCATATTCCTGATTTTGGCAGGATTTCCTCTAATATATACCATTAAGTACTATGATGTTAATTAGGCCCAATACATTATTTTTTTAAGTTGCCAGAGGGCATGTGTGCTTGCTAGCGAGACAGAGATGTGAGAGAGAGAGAGAGAGAGAGAGAGAGAGAGAGAGATAGGAAGCACCCTCAAATGGAGTATAGTCATACCACTAAATGCCATTCTCCTCAATTTCTCCATCCAGTTGGAATTTTGGACATGTATGCATACATGTACATCATGTTTTTCAAACCAGCAGGGCTAGGATTCAAACCAATATTGGCCACGTGGTACCTGGCTTCCCTTAATCAGCTGACTGGTGAGCCAGCCCAGCCAAGACATTCTTTATCATTGTAAAAAATGTATTTTATTCCTTGTTTACTATAAATTATTGGAAAAGCATGTTAAAATGTTTATCAAATGCCTTTGTGGCATCTGAGATGATCATGTGATATATATCCTTTGAGTTCATGATATATATGATATTAAGAGATTACCTGGAACCTACAGATGGCATAATGGTTACATCATTGGACTCCCACATAGTCTATTGTGGTTTGAGTCCCAGACTCGGTGACTTAACATTCACGCTGGGTGCGTGTGTATGTGTGTGCTCAAAATCCAGAGAGGAGAGGGGAGGAGAAGGGATTGTGGTATGGCCACCCCCCTGGGGAGTGATTTCTTGCTTTCTATCTCTCTGACTCTGTCTCTTTGGCGAGCACACATGTCCTGTAGAAAATCTCTCCCTCTCTCTCTCGATATTCCCTATTATTGAGCCATTTTTGCATTCCTAGAACAAACCCTACTTGGTCATGACACATACTTGAAGTATTTTGTAGTTTATTTAGAATTTTTATGTGAGACATCTTTAGTTTCCTTTTTGGTGCTGTTTCTGGAAAGGTTTGTTATCAACTTTATTACTAATTTTATAAAACGAATGGGGAAGCATTCTTTTTCTTTTGATGCTATGCAATGGTTTATAGAACATCAAAATTATTTGTTCAGTAATATTTTGATTTGAACCTAACTCCTTTTTTTTTTTTTAGGTTGTTATTGGGTGATTTTTCTCCTTGATAGAAAAAAATGCTCAATAGGCTTTATTTAAAAATAATACTGCTTTCACTTTCTGCCACAGAGTGCAGACATTCAGTATATGTTAAGTGGTGACATACAATGCCTCTCTTTCATAGTCTGGCATGCTTCACTTAACATTAAATCTTCCATATTTGTCCACTTTTTTTTTTCATTCAACCACTTGTAAAATGAATTTGTCCACCATGAATACACTGTATATTATTCAAGTTAAAGGCATTATCTATCAAATGCCAGGATTTCATTACTTTTTTTTCTTCAGCAACTATAATTGTTATTATTATTTTAAAATTTATTTTATACATTTAGTCACTATATATCACTACAACTTGTGGTTGCTTTTTATGGCTGAGTATATAGGTGTATATGGTTGAGTATATAGATATTTAGTATATAGGTGTCACACTTTTTCTGTTTTTTTTTTTTTGAGAGATTTTCACTGTAGGGCGCGTGCGCTTGCCAGACAGACAGAGAGAGACATAGAGACAGAAAGCGAGAAATCACCCCCCAGGGGGGATGGT
>NW_006207730.1:364895-369051 GCF_000334495.1 Tupaia belangeri chinensis
CGACTATGTGGGAGTCCAGCGACATAGCCATTATGCTAACTGCTGGTTCTCGGTGTCACACTTTTTCAATCCATTCATCTGTTCTTGGATATTTGGGCTGATTCCATGTCTTAGCAATTGCGAATATGCTGCCATGAACATGGATGTGCAAGTGTTTTTCTGACAGTATATTCCTGTCCTTTGGGAAAAATCGGATGGCATAAAAGCATGGACAACAACTGTCGACATCAGAGACAGTTTGGGAGCAGGGCAGGAAGTGGGGGAAGGGAGGGATGAGGGGGAAAAGTAAATAAGTAAATAAGTAAATTTTTTGAGAGGTTTTCACTATAGGGCACATGCACTCACCAGAAAGAGAGACAGAGAGAAAGAAAGTGAGAAATCATCTCCTGGGGGGTATGCCACAATCCCTTCTCCTCCATTCTCCTCTTGGGATCTTGGGCATGCATGTACACGTGCCTGGTGTGAGTTTAAGCCACCAGATCTGGGACTCAAATTGTGGTCAACTACACGGGAGTCCAGTGACATAGCCATTATGCCAACTGCTGGTCCCTAAAAACTATTTTAAAAATAAAATTTTCAAAAGATTTTAAAAAGTTAGGAAACAGGATTTTTAAAGTGGTTTTTAATTTTATTTATTTTATTTATTTGTTGTAGGGTTTGTGTGCTTGCCAGAGAAAGCCACACACCAGGGGAGATGACCATGCCACAGTCCCTTCTCCTCTATACTCTTCCTGGGATTTTGGGCATGCACACACGTGTGTCCGGCATGATTTTTAGGCCACCAGGTCTGGGATTTGCACTGCAGTCAGCCAGGTGGGAATCCAATGCTTTTACCACCAAACCACCTGCTGACACCAAGAAATAGAATTTTTTAAAAGAATTATTTGATGACAATAATTAGACATAAATTATATCCCTGAAAAACTTCACAAGAAATGTTTATGGCACAAAGAAAATAACACAATTTTTACCAATGAAGACTTATGTTCTCTTTGTGGATGGAAGAAAAAATATCAGTTCTACCTCAGATTAATAAATAAATTTAACACAGTTCCTAAAACAAAATTAAAAAACCCTGTTATTACTATTTCACAGCACTTTTTTGATGGGCAACTAATACATGGCCTCAGCATTTTTTGAGAGATTTTTGCTATAGAGCACATGTGCTCACTAGAAAGAGAGAGCCAGAAAGACAGAAAGCAAGAAATCACCCCCCAGGGGGAATGGCCACAACACAATCACTTCTCCTCTATTCTCCTTGGGATTTTGGACATGGCAATTAGACACACCTGGCATGTTTTTAAGCCACCAGGTCTGGACTCATATTATGTGGGAGTCCAGTGACATAACCATTACATACACCATCTGCTGGTCCTTTTTTTTTTTTCTTTTTTTCTTTTTTTTTTTAGCAGTTCACCAAACCATGATAATTAAACAAACAAACAAACAAAAAGAAAAAAGAAAAGAAAAGAGAAGAAAAGAAAACAACTATGATCTCTTTTTATCTGCTCTTTGGTGGAGGACTGACTGCTGGCCAAAGAGACTTATGTGGAAGTAGAGAGAGGAAATATAATTTAAATATTTCTCACAATCAATTAATGTTTACAGAATTATTGACATGTCTTGATTTTTAATGCACAGCTATAACTAAAATAGCCTTCTCATGTAAATGTAATGATTAAATTTATAAATTATAGGTACAGAGCTCAGATGGTAAATAACTTGTATTTCCTTGTGAACCTGTTCATGTAAAGGCTTTTGAATTCTGTCTTTAGGAAATGATCTCTTTGGACTTTTTTTTTCTTACATTGCTTACTTCTTCATAGATACAAACAGAAGTGAGGAGAGTACACTTGAACATCAGGTATGACCAAAAGACCTTGTTATAGGGTGTCATGGAGTGCAGAAGGTCATATATCTTGATTATTACTAATAATCTGAGAAGTCTGTGTTCATCAATTGCCCTATATCTATATTTCTGAAGAAAAAGGGATAGCCTGGAGAATTCATTCTCAAACATATTTGAATTATCTTCGAGCTGCATCCTTCTAATGGCTTACTCTTGTCCTTTTCTCTTTGCTTCTCAAGCAATATTCCTAGTTGCCTAATTTGTTGGAAGCATCTGGGTCAGTAACTTTCCTTGGGCACTTCAGTTCATTTCCTCTAAGCTCCAGTGCTGTTATAAAAATGTTTGTTACAGTCTAGGATATGATTCACTGGGATCTGATGCAGACACTGGATTTAGCATCTAGAAAACTCCACGTTTTACCCATTTATTCAAACAACTGTATGGGAATGTCTGTGCTCTGTAAAAACTCTGTTTTCTGTGGTTTTGTGGTTGTCTCTTTTGGGAGTGAAGAATGACATTAACAAAAACCAGCAACAAACTAGATTTTCCTTTTTATAGAAATTTATAAAAAGTTGAACACATTATTTTATAAAATTATTTTTAAACATTTCCCCTACAATACCACAACAGTCTACTGTTGGCTCTTCCCATTCCAAGGAATGAGGTTGTGCTTTATGGGAGATATCTGCTTCTGAGGATATTACTGCCTGAGCACAGAACATGACTTCATGAGAGGGAACAGTGGACTAGAAAGAATCAACAGGAGACTTGCATATGTGACAGTAAAAGTAAAAAGAGCCAATTGAGATTTTCCTCAAGTATCTACCATTCAGGATATACCTGGTGATTTCATTTTCATATGACCTCTTTTTGTTTTAAAATCATGAGTTATATATGAAAACTTCAAGAAAACTGTAACTCATGGCAATACCACATGTATTTGTAAATAGAAAAACTGTCTTCTCTCAAGGGATTGGATGGATTACATTCTGGGAAGAGACCAGGTGTTTGAAACTTGAGGTAGCTTCTAAATGTATACCCACATAGAGTGAGCTTTATTTCAAGGAAGGATTGTTTCAAACAGTGCTACAGATGTATATGATGTCATTTTTTTGAGCTCTAAAAAGCAAATTCACAACATTAGCAGAAATTTTGGCTTTCCAGGAAGATGATTTCCAGGGAAGTATTATAGAATTTTTGACATATGTTGTTTATAACCTTAATTTTTAAAATGAGAAAGTCCAATAAATCTGTTACCTACTAACTATGCTCTGGTCTACTTGCATCTGTTACCATTTTATTTGATACTGTAAAAGAAGTTTCAATAGACAGCTAAATATTTTGGTGTTATTCATATCTTTCTACTCCTATTGATGAAGACTTTTTAAAGAAACTCCTTAAAATCACTAGCATTTTAAAAGGCAATAATCGCTGGTTTAATTTACCAGGCTTTGCTCATAAGGACTCATGATGCAGCTGGAATCATAGAAACAGAAGGGAATCTTCAGTGTTTATGTGGCTAGGTCCCCTTTGACTTAGGAGGGGTAGGAGTTTGGAACATCAGGGGAGACTAGTTTGCAACCTCTTATTATAACCTGCTTTAACACTGAATCCCACTCAGAGTCAAGAAATTCTTACTTGAATATATGATTCTAAGTGTTTCAGGCAAAGTGGGTCCCATATCCAACTGTATATAAAGAATTGTCTGGGGAGAATTTTATAAATACAGAAAGTAAAAATTTTATAAATTTTTGAGTCTCATCTAAAATCTAAATAAAATCTGAGGGTAGAGCCAGGAAATCTGTGTTTACAAAGCAAGTCTTAGGTGATTCTTATGAATTTGAGAAGAGTGGCACTACGGTTGCTGCATTAGGTTTTCTAGCAAGGCACTGGTGATCAGATATGACAGGAACTGAAATGATTATAAAGAACAACAGATGAATAATAACTGTGTCATCTTCAATCAATCCTATTAAAAGACGGGAGAATGAGTTGGAAAAAATCACTCTCTCAAGATGACATACGAATAACTAAAAGGCATATGAAAAAATGCTCAACATTCCTCATTGTAAGAGAAATGCAGATCAAAAGAACAATGAGATATCACCTAACCCCAGTCAGAATATCTAAGATTAAAAAAAAAAAAAGGTAAGTGCTGGCGGGGGTGTGGTGAAAAGGGAACTCTCTTACACTGCTGGTGAGAATGTAAATTGGTCCAACCACTGTGGAGAACAATTTGCAGATTCCTCAATAATCTACAAATAGAAATACCACATGATCCAGCAATCCCACTCCTTGGTATCTACC
>NW_006207730.1:369205-370365 GCF_000334495.1 Tupaia belangeri chinensis
AGATGTAAATACCAGATATAGTGTGTGTGAAAGAGGAGGGTCTGAGGAAGGACATTTGGGGGAGGGACAGGGAAGCAAAGCATTAATGGCACAAAGAGGTGTGGTATTATCTGTTGAAGATATTTTGTAGTTTTATCAACAGTACTAGGGAGAAATGTTCACCTGTTGAAATATCCATTTTGTAAGACAAATAATAATGTGATTGAATGTATGGGAAAAAAATGAAATGAAAAAAAATAAAAAAAATTAAATAAAGAAAAAAGGTCTAGATGGAGAATGCAATTGTAAAAAAAAGTTTATTTTAGAAAGAACATTATGGAGAAAGTATGCATAGATTTCAAAAAATATTTGCACCAAAATAAACATTCATGAATTTCAAAAAAATAATAATTGTGTCATCTTTCTTACACAGATTTTTACAAAGTTAATTTGCCATTATTATTTTACTTAATCTTCATACAGAAGAAAACTGAAACTCAAGGAAAAGAGGATCACTTGTCTAGGATCTCTCAGCCAAAGGCAGAATCAGAACTCAGGTTATCTAATGTCAGATCTTTTGTTTTTGCCACTTATTACCACTTCTTTATAACAGTCTTATGGAGCTGTAAGTATTGGGTTGAAAGGAGGAAAAAAATTATACCTCAATAAGAAATCAATACAGCTGTGGCAACATGATAAAATCATGTAAAGGCTGATATCACATCAGCATTACATTTGGTGCTTTTAATATATGAAATCCATTCCTGTTCAAAAATGGTAACAAGAATAAGTGATTTAGCTTTCCCTTAACCGCTCTGTGTTTACTTTTTCTCCCCCTACCTACTACAGCTTAGCAAGAAGCTCTTGGACAGTTTTAATAAATTATACATCCTAAATTGAGGGAAGCATGGGGCAAAGATATAAACAAGGAGATAGGAAGGTATTAAGAGCTATTTTTAGGCTGATGTTTTTCACCAGTCAAGGGTACAAACATGCAAGACAGTCATTCCGAGAGCACTTGGTCATTCTAAGCACTATGTAGCTTGCTGTATGTATTCTAGTTCTAATGGGTAAGTCATATGTATCCCAGGTCAGTGCTGTCAACTTTTCTTGGAATGTAGTGTAGTATAGTGGCAAAAAGAAGCTCTAGAATCAGATAGCCCTGGGTTTGAGCTCTTTCC
>NW_006207730.1:370396-379765 GCF_000334495.1 Tupaia belangeri chinensis
AGCACCTGCTGTGTGGCTTTAGGCAGCTTAACCTTTCAAAGTCTTGGTATTCTTACCTATAAAGTAGGAACAACACCACCTCTTTCTCAAAGTTGTTGCAAGGGATAAATAACATGACATTGGCTGTAAATTACCTAGCAGTAGCTGATACATCACAGGTGCTTCACAAATGTTAGTAGGTATTTAATCAGTGTTAATATCTACTCCTGACTCTCTAAGCTCCATTAGTAGTATAAAGTTGGTTTAAAGTTTTACTTGAAGGACATGTTATTAAAAGTTTCTCGCTTTAAACTCAGTATTTTAGGGGCCAGAAAGTAGCAAAGCAGTAATATAACTGGACATACATGGGAAAGTCCCAGGTTCCAGCCCTGGGACATCTCTCCATGTACCAGGTGCACAAGCATGTGTGCCCATATCCAAGGTGGCTTAATATAACTGGACATATATGGGAAAAGTCCCAGGTTCCTGACCTGGGGCATCTTTCTATGTAGAGATGCACAAACATGTGTGCCCATGATCCAAGGTGGCTGAGGCTGGGGGTGAATCATGGTATAAGGATCCTTTTGGGAGTGACTGTCTTTTTCTCTTTCTCATGTAATAAATAAATAAATAAATAAACTTTAAAAACTAATTCAATATTTTAGTTAACTTCATTTTAAACACTTATTTTTCTTTTTTAATAGGATAAATATATCTTTATTAATCAATGTTTTTCCTTTTTATTATTTTTAGTAAATTTTAATTATAATTTATGTATGTAATAATGTATGTAAGGCATGTGTACAGTGTACAATAATCAGATAAGGGATATATCCATATTACTCATCTTCAACATTAAACATTACATTATGTTGTAGACATTTCTTAGTAGTTCTATTAGTTTTTAAAAATACATATATATTAAATGATTCACATATATTTTAAAAATTTAGCTAGAGGGTGTGTTTGCTCACTAGAGAGAGACAAAGAAAGGGAAAGTAAGAAAGCACTCCCCAAGGAGCATGGCTATGCCACAATCCTTTTTCTTCCATTTCTCCCTCCTTTGGAACTTTGGGCATGCATGCACACATGCCTGGCATGTTTTTCAAGCTGCTAGGCCAGAACTGGAACCATGCAATAGGCAAAATAGAATTCAGCTGTTTTAACCATCATACCATGGGCTGGCCCAACTGTTCATACGTGTGTGTGTGAGTGTGTGTGTGTGTGTGTGTGTGTCTATTAGTTTTTGGACATAGGGTGTGTGAGCTCGCCAGAGAGAGACAAAAGAAAGTGAGAAATTATCTCCACTGGTATTCCTTTTTTTCATTCTCCTCTTGGAATTTTGGCCACATACAAACATGTGTCTTGGATGATTTTTAAGCCACAAGGTCCAGGACTCAAACTGTGATTAGCCATGTGGAAGTCCAGCACTTTAACCACCATGCCGCCTGCTGGCCCCCCCAATCATTCACATTTTTG
This sequence comes from Tupaia belangeri chinensis, assembly GCF_000334495.1. Taxonomy (NCBI): domain Eukaryota; kingdom Metazoa; phylum Chordata; class Mammalia; order Scandentia; family Tupaiidae; genus Tupaia; species Tupaia belangeri. Next base: position 371,855 of record NW_006207730.1, read on the forward strand.
ACTCTGTTATGATACACCATCATATAGCCCCCTTCTTATTTACATGCATTCTTATGTCCATTATAAACCTTCTAATGAATTCCCCCCCATCCTCCCCAAAGCCTCTACTGGAATCTAACATTCCATTTCTATGCTTGCAAGTCCTTCAGTTGGTGCCATAGAGTGTGGACATTTCATATATGTTAAATATAAATAGAGGAATAAGGCATTTGTATTTTACAATCTGGCTTACTTCACTTAACATTGTATCTTCTAGGTTCATTCACTTTATGCCAAATTACAGGATTTTATAATTCTTTATGACTGAGTAGTATTACATTATGTATATGTACCATAGTTTCCCAATACATTCATCAGTTGTTGGGCACTTAGGTTGATTCCATTTCTCAGCTATTTTGAATGATGGTACAATAAACATGAATGTATAAATGGCTTTCCATCTGAGTGATTTCTTGTCCTTTGTGTATAGATCCAGTACTGAGATTGTTAGGTCATATGATAATTCTATTTTCAATTTTTGAGAAACCTCCATACTATTTTCTACAGTGGCTGTACCAATTTACATTCCTGCCAGCAGTGCACAGGGTTCCCTTTTCTCTTGAAATCTTGCAAAAGATTGTTATTCTGTTTTCTTTTTTTCAAGCCACAGGGTCCAGGACTTGAGCTGCTTAGCTGACCATGTGGGATCCAGCCCCATTTACCACCATGCCACGGGCTGGCCGCCATCTTCATTATTATTTTAAAATATGTATATTTATATCAAAGCCATTCTGATTGGGTTAGGTGGTTTTGATTTGCATTCCCTTTATGCTGAAAAGTTGAGCACTTTTTCATATGTTTTTAGCCATTTGTACATCTTCCTTCAAGAGTTGTCTGTTCAGATCACTTGCCCATTTTGATTGGATTATTTTTTGGGGGTGGGGGGTGAGCTATTTGAGTTCCTTTTATGGTCTTGTTATCAATAATTTGTTTAAAGTAGTTTGCTAATATTTCTTCTATTCTGTGGGCTGTTTCTTTATTCTATTGTTTCCTTTGCTATGCTGAAGTTTTTAGCTTGATGTAATCCCACTTATCTATTTTTGGTGTTAATGTCCTTGCTTTACGGGTGTTAGTTAAAAAATTCTTTGCCAACTCCAATACCTTAAAGCATCACTCCATTTTTTTCAGTAGTTTTATGGCTTTATGTTTAAGTCTTTTATCCATTCTAATTTTTTTGGGGGGGAGAGGTTTTTGCTATAGGGTGCATGTGCTCACCAGACAGAGAAAAACAGAGAGAGAGAAAGTGAGAAATCACCCTCCAGGGGGGATGGCCACGCTGCAATCCCTTCTCCTCCATTCTCCTCTCGGGATCTCGGGCACACACGCACATGCGCCTGGCGTGTTTTAAGCCACCGGGTCCAGGACGCGCACTGCAGTCAACTACATGGGACTCAAGCGACATAGCCATTTCGCTAACTGCTGGTCCCTCCATTCTAATTTTTATAAATGGTGAGAAATGGAGGTTTCGTTTCATTTTTCTGTAGGTTGGTATCTAGTTTTCCCAGCACCATTTGTTGAAAAAACCTATCTTTTCACCCCTAGATTGTCTTGTGCCTTTTGTCAAAAATTAGTTGGCTATATGTTCTAGATTTGTTTTTTCTGTATTCTCTATTTTGTTTTATTAGTCTATGTGCCTGTTTTTGTGCCAATAACATGTTGTTTTATTATTGTGGCTTTTTTGTGGGGGGGGAAAGAAGTTTTTGCTATAGGGCGTGTGCATTCACCAGAAAGACATAGAGAGACAGAGAGACAGAAAGTGAGAAATCACTCCCCAGGGGGTATGGCCACGCCACAATCCCTTCTCCTCCATTCTCCTCTCAGGATCTTGGGCACACACACACATGTGCCCAGTGTGAGTTTAAGCCACCAGGTCTGGGACTTGAACCATGGTCGACCGCATGGGAGTCCAGCAACATAGCCATTATGCCAACTGCTGATCCTGTGACTTTTGTAATATATTTTGAACTCAGGTAGCAAGATGCCTCCAATTTTATTATTTTTCTAGAGTATTATTTGGGTGACCCAGGGTCTTTGTGATTCTAGAGAAATTTTGTGATTGTCTTTTCTATTTCCCTGAAGAATGTTGCTGAAATTTTAATAACTATGAAAGAGAGACATGGCAATGTCCCTATTTAATAAATATCAAGTGTCCACACTCTATGGTAGAAATGGAAAAATTGGAGGATATAGAAGCAGGGAAAATGGTTGCAGATACTGGATGCAGTGTGGAAAGAGGTTGGGAGCTGGTGGGGGGTGTTGAGGAAGGGAATCAAAGAGAAAATTAGAGAGGCAGGACATCTGGGGAATGCAGAAGTGGAGGATTGTCTGTCGATGATACCATGTATATCTTTAACTGGACTAGTGTGCAGTGTTGGAAAAATTTATTTTATAAGCTGTGTTGTTATACAGTGATTCAATGTATAAAATAAATTAAAAAATGAAAAATAAATAAAATGCATATATCAAAAGAAAAAGTGACTTAAATTTGTACATCACTTTGGCAAATATTGACAGTTTTCTCCTTTATTTTATTATGGTTTGGATTATTTATTATAAGTTATTTATTTACATTCATTAACTATACATCAATACAGTATATAAAAAGATTTTCCATCCAGAATACACTGTATATTGGCTCAGTCAAGGATACTACCATACATGTTATCATCAACAAATACTTTTCCATTTCTTGTTTCTTGGATATTTTGCTTCTTTTTACCCCTCCCTTGATTCTCTCTCTCTCACTTCTGCCATTTCCCACCCTTAGATACACTGTCTCTGGTATCTACAATTACTTTCTATGCCCCCTTTTTCACATTTTATCGATTCACTATAGATCATAATTAATCTAAATACTTTCAACAGCAAGCACAGCTGATATATACATATCCATGAACACGTCTGACTTTAGGCATAAACCTCAGTGAGTAGAATGAACATTCTATAAAATACACCTAACTGGGGCTAAATAGCTTAGTGCAGTCATTAAATAAACTATTTTTAATTTATTTTTTGACTTCAAAAAGACAGTTTTAGTTTTAATAGATCAAAATTAAAAAAAAATGTTAAAAGAAATTTGCTTAGACTTAAAGTCAGGAGAAAGGTTAGGATTCAGTTCAATCAGTAGGTAGATAAACCTATCGACAGTTTAAGAGAAGACAAAAATCCTTAAATCTAGACAAAAAAGCATAGAAGAAATCAGTAATGTTTTAGTCAAAAGTTGTTAAAATTCTATTTCACCAGTTCAGTCTCCTGAAATTAATCTCTCTTCTATTAAATTTGCAGTGTTACTGTGATCTTTCTGTTTAAACTCTTCAAGTTAACATTTAAAGTTCACATTGATCTTTCTGGACTTTTCCCTACCATTAAGTTAGCCATTCTCTTGGTTGCTTTTCGTATTCTTATTTCTGCGTGTCTGACTTTAGTTTTCCCTTCCTAGTATAGCATTCGCTTCAGTACTTCTTGCAGAGCTGGTCTGGTGTCGGTAAATACCAATTTCAGGTTTGTTTATCTGAGAATGTTTTTGTCTTTTCTTCCTGTATGAAGGATAATCTTGCTGGGTATAGTATTCTTGGTTGAAATTGTTTTTCACTTAACACTTTGAATACATTTTCCCATTCTTTCCTTGCGTGCATTGTGTCTGATGAGAGGTCTGAGGTTAGCCTGATTGGGTAAACTTTATAAGTAACCTGACTTTTCTCTCTTGCCAATTTTAGTATCTGGTCATAGTCTGTAGATTTGACTGGTCTGGCTATGATGTGCCTTGGAGATTTTCTTGGATTGATTCTATGTGGGGTCCTTTGTATTTCTTGGGTCTGGATATTTGAATGCCTCTCTAGGTTTGGAAAGTTTTCTTCCAGGATTTCATGGAATAGATTATCAATGCCCCTATTATTTTCTTCACCTTCTGGGATACTGATGATTCAGATGTTTGGGTGTTTAATGGTATATAGTATTACTCGTATATTATTCTCATTTTGGGGGTGGTTATTTTCTCATTCTTTTTGGTGAATGTTTCTAGGTCAGAGGTTCTATCTTCTACATCTGAGATTCAATCTTCTGCATGATTTAATCTGCTTTTAATACTTTCAAGGGAGATTTTGATTTCCTGTATTACAGGCTTCATCTCTACCAGTTCTGTTTCATTTTTTAAATGCTGTGTATTTCCTCTTTCAGATCATGCATGAACTTCCTGACCTCCTGGAAATCGTTGTCTCTTTTCTCCTGTATCTTCTGGAATTTGTTCTCTCTCTTCTCCTGCATCTTTGTTAGCTTTGTCACTATGAGTATTTTAAATTATTTATTTTACATTTCCATGAATTCCCTTGTATCATTTGTGGAGGATGAGGTGTTAATTCTTTTCCCTTAGGGGGGAGATATTTTCTTGGTTTCTCATATTTTTTGTGCCTCTGCAGTGGTTTCTGGTCATCTAATGGATTGTATGTTTTTCATTAGTTTTTTGAGTTAAATCTGAGCATTCAGAGGTATGCAGGAGGAGGTGACCTGCAATCTCCAAACAGTATCATTTTTCTCCCTTTGTGCAGCAGATTAAATGGAAATTGAAACTTAATCTGACCATAAAAGTATTCAGATATTTGGGTACTGTGCACCTAGACCTGTCTAGAAACTCAATGTGTGGAGGCCGAGCAGAAAAGTGAGAAAGATTTAAAAAAAGGAAAAGAAAAAAAAGAGGAAAAATAAAGACAAGAACAATTTAAAAAAGAGAAGAAAATAATTTTAAGCAAAAGATTAAAAAACCACAGTGCACTGGAGCCACTCAGAACTCAGATACAGATGGCTGGTGACTGCCATGTCCTATGGCAGAGGGGGGGAAAGTTAAGAATGAACACAATAGGGACCATCAGTTGGTGTAATGGCTATGTTGCTGGACTCTAGTGTAGTTGACTGCGGTTTACGTCTTGGACCTGGTGGCTTAAAACTCACGCTGGGCGTGTGTGTGTGCGTGCCCAAGATCCCAAGAGGAAAATGGAGAAGGGATTGCGGAATGGCCATCCCCCCTGGGGGTGATTTCTCACTTCTGTCTCTCTGTCTCTCTGTCTCTCTCTGTCTTTCTGGCAAGCTCACACACCCTATAGCAAACAAACAAACTCTCCAAAAAAATAAAAGATAAAAAAGAATTAGACAATATACAGTGTACTCTGAATGGAAAATCTCATTTTGTATGCTGTAATGATGTACAGTGAACGAATGCAAATAAATAAATTGAAATAAAAAAAGAATTAGAAAGATAAAAGAGTAACAGAGAACTAAGAAGTTTCAAAATTAAAAAGAAAACAGAGATAGAGAGATGGAGAGAGACAGAAAAAATTAATAGGGTGCTCTAATCTGGCTCTTGGTTAGATCTGGGGGACAGGAGGGTAAAGTCTGGGCAGAAGGTCTTCAGTGGTCCTAATCCCTGAATGGGGGCACTCAGAACTCAGATATAGATGGCTGGTGATTGGCTTGTCCTGGCTCCTGGATAGATCTGTGGGCAGGGGGGGGGAGGTTTTGGCAGAAGGCTTTAGTGTTTCTTGTTAGGACCACTCAGAACTCAAATATAGATGGCTGGTGATTGGTTTGTCCTGGCTACTGGATAGATCTGGGAATGAGGAGGTTGAAGTTTGGGCAGAAGGTCTTCAGCAGTCTTAATCCTATTTTCTGTTTTTTTAACTATGCTGATTTTTCTAACCCATGAAGAAGGTATGTCTTTTCATTTTTTTGGTATGTGTGTTTAACAATTTCTTTTCTCCTTTCTCATTTTTAATGTCATGTTTTCTTAATGACATCCAATCACTGCATATATCTGTAGGTCACAATGCTTTTTAAAAGTATGCTAGCAGTCCATGAAAAATAAAATCAAGGATATTATTATATACATGATTTTCAATAGAGAACATTACATCCTTGAATCTGATAAGTGTTCTTTCCCTTTGCCTTTCCCACCTACCCTCTACCATCCACTCCTCTCCCTTACAGTCTCTGGTATCTGTGTTTATCTTCTCTATTATTATATCTTCAGATCATTTGATTTCTGACATACAGTGCAAACATTTGATACATATTGAGTGGAGATGCACAGTGTTTGTCTTTCAAAATCTGGCTCACTTTGCTTATCATTAAATACTCAATTGAATCAAATGGGGGTCTCATTGTTCCTTATGGCCGAATAATATTCCATAGTGTATATATGTCACAGTTGTCCAACCCAATCATCAGTTATTGCACACTTAGGTTGGTTTCATGTCTTAGTGATTGTGAGTAATGCTGCAATAAACATGGAAGTGCAAATGTCCTTTCAGCTGAGTGTTTTCCTATCCTTTGGGCAAATACCAGGGAGTAGGATTATTGGATCATATGGTAATTCTACAATATTTGTAGGTTTTTAAGGAACTGCCATATTGTTTTCCATATTGACTGTACTAATATACATTCCCACCAACAGTGTGAAAGGGTTGCCTTTTCACCATAGCCTGGTCAACACTTGTTCTTTTTTTTTTAAGATTTATTTATTTAATTCCATTTATTATAATTATTATTGTTATTATTAATTTGACCAGGTAGAGACAGAGAGAGAGAAAGGGAAAGTGAGAAATCAAGCCGCCAGGTCCAGGACTTGAACCACATTCGGCCATGTGGGAATCCAGCACCTTTAACCACCATACCACCTGCTGGTTCCAACACTTGTTCTTTTTAAAAATTATTTTTATTTATTTATTTTTATCATAGCCAGTCTGACTGGGGTTAAGTGGTTTCGCTCTGTGGTTTTGAGCTGCATTTTCCTTATGATAAGGGATGCGAAAATTTTTTAATATGCATTTTGGACATTCATATAGCTTCCTAGGAGAGTTGTCTGTTCAGCTCATTTGCACATTTTTAATTGGATTATTTATCTGCGTGCACGTGTGTGTGTATAAATGAACTGCTTGAATTTCCTCTATTCTGGTTATCAATCCCTTATCTGAGGCATAGTTTGAATATATCTTCTCTCATTCTGAAGGCTGTCTCACCACTCTAATTATTGTTTTCTTTACTGTGCAGAAGCTTTTAACCTTGATGTAGTCCCACCTGTGTATTTTGGGGATTACTTCCTGTGCTTTAGGGGGTCTTATTTAAAAAATCTTTGCCTACTCCCAATAATCTCCAAAACAGATAAGTGGAATCACATCAGATTAAAAAGTTTCTGCACAGGAAAGAACAATGTAATTAGTGTGAATCGACAACCCTCAGAATAGGAGAGAATTTTTGTTAACTATGCCTCAGATAAGGGACTGATAACCAGAATACACAGGAAACTCAAGCAGCTTACCCAGAAGAAAATGAATAACCCAATTAAAAGATGGGAAAAGGAGCTGAATAAACAACTATCTAAAGAAGATATATGAACAACCAAAAAGCATATGAAAAAATGCTTAACATCCCTCATCATAAGGGAGATGCAGATCAAAACTACAATGAGATACCATCTAACACCAGTAAGAATGGTGAAGGCTAAAAGCAAACAAACAAACAAATAAACAGATATGTACTGAAGGGGATGTGGTGAAAGAGGAACTCTCCTACATTGTTGGCGGGAATGTAAATTGATCCAACCACTGTGGAGAACAATATGGAGGTTCCTCAAGGACCTTCAAATAGAACTACCATATGATCTGGCAATTCCTCCTGGGTATCTTCCCAAAGGTCATGAGAATGCTCAGATGGAAAAGCACTTGCACAACTATATTTATTGTGGCAATATTCACAATTTTTAAGGCATGGAAACAACTCAAGTGTCCACAAAAAGATTAATGAATTGAAAAAGTGTGGCACATACACTCCATCAAATACTACTCAGCCACAAAAAACAACAAGGCCCTGGCATTTGATAGAAAG
>NW_006207730.1:379960-382749 GCF_000334495.1 Tupaia belangeri chinensis
AGGGAAGGAAAATTTGGGGGAAAAGAGAGAGGTAAGGCATTTGTGGGACACAGATATGGTTTAGTACCTGTGGATGATGATGTGTATAGTATTCTCAACTGGGCTGGACTGAGGTGTATATCAAGCTGTGTAAAGTTTCTTTGGAATCTGAATCATGTATCACAATTGAATGTATAAACAATAATAACAGTAATAATAATAAAAACTTTTTAAAAAGATATCTTTGCCTACTCCAATGTCTTCAAGAATTTCCCATGTTTTTTATTATTATTTATATGTTTAATCACTATACATAATTTAGACCGTAAAGAGACTTTACCCAGCATGATATGCACCTCAGTCTAAAACAGTTGAAAATACTATACACGTTTTCATCAACAGATAATAAACCATATCTGTGTCCAACAAATATCTTACCTTTCTATTTTTTCCCCAAATTTCTTTTCCTATGCTCTTTGCCTCCCACACTCTTCCCATTTTGCCTCAAGTGTTCATAACATTTTTTAATGCTTTTATGTCCTCCTGTCTTTCAGTCTCTACCATACAGTGCAGACAGACTGTATATGTTAAGTAGAGACATACAATGTTTCTCTTTAATAGCCTGACTTGCTTCACTCAGCAACAAATCTTCCATATTTGTCCACTTTCTATCAAATTCCAGGGCCTTGTTTTTTGTGGCTGAGTAGTATTTGATGGAGTGTATGTGCCACACTTTTTCAATTCATTAATCTTTTTGTGGACATTTGGGTTGTTTCCATGTCTTAACAATTGTGAATACTGCTTCAAGGAATATAGATGTGCAAGCGCTTTTCTGACTGAGCATTCTCCTGTCCTTTGGGTAGATACCCAGGAGTGGAATAGCAAGATCATATAGTAATTCTATTTGAAGGTCTTTGAGGAGCCTACATTGTTCTACACAGTGGCTGGGCTAATTTACATTCCCACCAACAATGTAGGTGTGTTCCCCTTTCATCACATCCCCTTCAGCACATATCTTCTTCTTTTTTTTTCACCTTCACCATTCTAACTGAGATTAGGTGGCATCTCATTGTGGTTTTGATTTGCATCTCCCTTATGATGAAGGATGTTGAGCATTTCTTCATATGCTTTTTGGCTGTTTATATGTCTTCCTTAGAGAGCTTTTTATTCAACTCATTTTCCTATCTTTTAATTGGGTTAATTTTTCCCTTATGGGTAAGCCACTTGAGTTCCTTGTGTATTCTGGTTATCAGTCCATTATCTGAGGCACAGTTAACAGAAATTTTCTCCCATTCCAAGGGTTGTCAATTCACACTAATTACGGTGTCTTTTGCTGGGCAGAAACTTGTTAATCTGATTTAATGCCACATGTCTATTTTGGGGATTATTTCCTGTGCTTTGGGAGTCGTACTTAAGAAGTCTTGCCCTACTCCAATGTCTCCCAGAGTTTCCCCAGTGTTTTCCACTAGTAGTTTTATAGTTTGTGGTCATAGGTTTAGATCTTTGATCCACTTTGAGTTGATTTTAGTTAATGGTGGCAGATAGGGGCTCAGGTTCATCTTTGTGCAGGTAGATACCAAGTTTTTCCAGCACCATTTGCTAAAGAGTCTTTCCTTTTCCCACTGGATTGACTGATGCCCTTTGACAAAGATGAGTTGGTTGTTTGCATTGGGGGTTATTTCTGGGGGCTCTACTCTGTTCTATTGGTTCTCATGTCTGTTTTTGTGCCAATACCATGCTGTTTTGATTAGCAAAGATTTGTAATATATTTTGGGGTCAGGAAATGAGATGCCCCCTACTCCACTCTTCTTGTGAAGAATGGCTTTGGCAATATGGAGTCTTTTACGATTCCAGATAAATTCTATGACTGTCTTTTCTGTATCTGTGAAAAATGTCTCTTATGATTTGATAGGGAATGCATTAAATATGTAGATTCATTTGAGTATCATTATCATATTGGTTATATTAATTCTGCCAATCCAGGAACATGTGATATCCTTCATCTTTTTTGTGTCCTTTTCTATTTCCTTTTTAAGGTTTTCTTAGTTTTTCTTATATAGATCTTGGACTTCCTTGGTTAGTTTTATTTCTACATATCTTATACTTCTTGTAGCTATGGTAAATGGGATTACTTTCTTTAGTTCTGTCTCTGCTTGTTGGTTGTATATGGAAATGTTATAGATTTTTGTAAGTTAATTTTGTATCCTGTCACATTACTGCATGAATTTACATTTTGAGAAGTATTTTCATGGATACTATTAGGTCTTCTATGTATACTATCATGTCATCTGCAGAGATAATTTCAGCTCTTCTTTTGCTATTCAATGCCTTTTCTTTCATTCTCTTGTCTGATAGCATTGGCTAGGACTATATTAAATAGGAGTGGAGAAAGTGGGCAGACTTGTCTTGTACCAGTTTTTAGTGGAAAAGCTTTCAGCTTCTCCACATTCATTATAATGTTAGCTATAGGTTTTTCATAGATGTCTTATATTATGCTGAGAAATGATCCTTCTATGCCAATTTTCCTGAGAGTCTTAATCATGAAAGTATGTTGTATTTTGACAAATGCTTTTCCCACATCATTTGAAATGATCATATGGTTTTTATCCTTCTTTCTGTTAATATGGTGTATTACATTTATGGTTTTGCTTATGTTGAACCACCCTTGCATCCCAGAATAAAGCCTACCTGCTTATGATGAATAACCTTTTTTATATGCTGTTGAATACGTTTAGCAAGTATCTTGTTGAGAATTTTTGCATCTATATTAATCAGAGATATAGGTCTGTAGTTTTCTTTTTTTTTTTTTT
>NW_006207730.1:383186-393834 GCF_000334495.1 Tupaia belangeri chinensis
GTGCACACACACCTGGTGTGAGTTTAATCCACCAGGTCCGGGACTCAAACCGTGGTCGGCTACATGAAAGTTCTGTGACATAGCCATTATGCTAACTGCTGGTCCCTTAGTATCCTCTTGAGTCTATCTTGGTAGAATATATGTCTCCAAGCATTTATCCATCATGTTCAGGTTTTCCTGTTTGTTGGCATATAGTCACTCATAGTATACTCTAATGATGTTTTGTATTTCTGTTATGTCTATTGTAATGTTGCCTAATTCATTGTGAATTTGATTTATCTGGTTCCTTTCTTCTCTTCTTCTTAATTATTCTAGCCAATGGTGTGTCAATTTTGCTTATCTTTTCAAAGAACCAGCTTTTGCTTTCATTTATTTTCTGTATAGTTCACTTATTTTCCATTTTATTTATTTCTCCTTGAATCTTATTTCTTTTCTCCTGACATTTTTTGAATTTTTCTGTTGTTGTTTTTCCAATTCCCTGAGGCATGATGTTAGCTTGTCCTTTTGCCACCTGTCCATCTTTCTATTGTGTGCACTACTTGATATGAACTTTTCTCTTATGACTGCTTTTGCAGTGTCCCATAAATTATGGAAAATTGTGTACTAATTATTACTTGTTTTCATGAATCTTTTGATTTCAATATTAATCTCTTTAGTAGTTATGAAGTCATTCAGAAGTGGGTTATTTAGTTTCCATGTATTTGTGTATTTTCAGGGGTTTTTCTTGAGATTAATATCAAGTTTAATTCCATTATAGTTGGAGAAGATGCTGGATATAGTTTCTATGCCTTTGAATATGTAAAGACTGGTTTTGTGTACTATCATGTGGTCAATCTTCGTGAAAATACCATGTGAGGCTGAGAAAAATGTATATTTTTTGAGGGTTTTCTTTTTGGGGGTGGTGGAAAGTTCTATAGTCTATCATGTCTATCTGATTTATGGTATCATTTAGTTCCTGAATCTCTGCATATTTTTTGTCTCATTGACTTGTCTAAAGGAGATAATTGGGTCTTGAAATGTCCAACAATTATTGTGTTACAGTCTATATCTCCTTTTAGAATTTGCAGTCTTTCCTTTACATATTTGGGTACTCCTGAGTTCGGTGGGTAGATGTTTATAAGCATTATATCTTCTTGGTTAATTAGCCTTTTTACTACTATGTAATGCTCTTCTTTGTCTCTTATTACCGTTTTTGTCTTAAAGCCCATTTTGTCTGAAATCAGTATAGCGACTCCTGCTTTTTTTTTTTTTTTCCCCCTTTGGTTTCCATTTGGATGGAATGTCTTTTTCCAGCTCTTCACTTTTAGTCTATGTATGTCTTTATTCATGAGATGGGCTTCTTGTCGGCAGCAGATAGATGGTTTCTGATTTTCAATGCATTCAGCCTTCCTGTGTTTCCTGATCGGAGAATTTATTCTATTAACATTCAACATTATTAGCAATATTTCCAGACTTGGCCCTACCATTAAGTTGGCCATATACTTTTTTTTTTCTCTTATTGCTATCTGTCTGTCTTTAGTTTTCTTGGTATGGTACTCTTTTCAGAATTTCTTGAAGAGCTCGTCTGGAGTTGGCAAATTCTATCAGATTTTGTTTATCCAAGAACGTTTTTATTTTCTTTTCCCATATGAAGGATAATCTTGCTGGGTAAAGTACTCTTGGTTGAAATTGTTTTTCATTTAACGCTTTGAATATATTTTCCCATTCTTTCCTTGCTTGCATTGTATCCAATGAGAGGTCCAGCGTTAGTCTGATTGGATAGCCTTTGTAAGTGATTTAATATTTCTCACTTGCCAATCTTAGTATCTTGTCTTTATCTGTCATTTTGGTCAGTCTAGCTATAATGTGCCATAGAGAGGCTATTTTTTGATTGATTCTTCTTGGGGTTCTTTGTATTTCTTGGGTCTGGATGTTTGAATGCCTCTCTAGATTAGGAAAATTTTCTTCCAGGATTTCATGGAATAGATTATCCATGCCCTTATTAGCTTCTTCAACTTCAGGGATACCAATTATTCAGATATTTGGGCATTTAGAGAGGCTATTTTTTGATTGATTCTTCTTGGGGTTCTTTGTATTTCTTGGGTCTGGATGTTTGAATGCCTCTCTAGATTAGGAAAATTTTCTTCCAGGATTTCATGGAATAGATTATCCATGCCCTTATTAGCTTCTTCAACTTCAGGGATACCAATTATTCAGATATTTGGGCATTTCATACTATCTAGTATTTCTCATATAGTATCCTCAGTTTTCTTAGTATTTTTGATATTTTTTTCTAGGTCATTAGTTTTGTCTTCTGTTTCTAATATTTGATCTTTTGTATGGTCTCACCTGCTTTTAATACTTTTGAGGGAGGTTTTGATTTCATGTATTACAGCCTTCATATCTAACAGTTCCATTTGATTCTTTTTTATGGTTCTCAATTTTTCTTTTAATTCATAGAAGGACTTCCTCATCTCTTGGAGCTCAACGTCTCTTTTCTCTTGCATCTCATAGAATTTTGTTACCATAAATATTCTAAATTCTTTTTCTGACATTTTGGTAATATTCTCTAATATTTCCCTAGTTGGAGACAAGTTACAGTGTTCCCTTGCTGGAGATGTATTACTTGATTCTCTCATCCTTGAGGCTCTTCTCTGATATTTAGTCATTTGGTAATGTATTCACTTCTGCCAAACTTGTTGGAGAAGGATTCTGTGACTGTGAGCTCATGTGTTTCCCTTACTGTGAAATAATTCAGTGCTGTTTGCTCCCTTCTACTGTCTTCTACACTGCAGGAAAAACAGGAGGAGTTTTGCAATCTGATTTATGAAGGGAAATTTCACTAGTTTTTGCAACCACTACAGTGAGATGCACAGAATTCTCTACAACTCACAATGTTCAGATGTTTAGCTACTATGCACCTAGTCTTCTCTTGGCAGTGGGTAAGAGCAGGGCGGTACAACAGGAGAGTAAGGAAAAAAGAAAAAGAAAGTAGGAAATAGAAAGAAGAATAAATAGCAAAGGAAAAAAAAGGAAGGTACTACAAGAAAAATAGGGAAAACAATTAGAAATCACATTGCAGAAAATTAAATTGGGTTGAAAATGGAAGGCCTACCACAGGCAGAGGTGGAGAAGCCTGGAGGCTTACTATCCTAGGTGAGGGAAGGAGAGACAAATTAACAAGAGAAAGAGAAAGGTCCAAACAAGACAAAAAGCTGTTAGCTTTTTTTTTTTTTTTTTTTTGAGAAAAAAGTGAAAAGAGACACTTGTGTACCTGACTAGCACTGGAGCTTGGGGGTGGGGTTCCCTATTGAGGGGCTTCACAACCCTAAAGCTGAACCCAGAGGCCCAACACAAGCAGAGGTGGAGGAGCTTAGAGATCTTCTGTCCTGATTAGCACTGCAGTCTGGCAGGAAGCCCTCACTGGGAGGGAGGGGGCTTCAAAGCCCTAAAGCTGAACCCAGAGCTCCTCTATGTTTTCTACCAGTAGTTTTATATTTGAGATATTTCATTTAAATCTTTGACCCATTTTCAGTTGATTTTGTTAACAGCGAGAGGTAGGGGTCCAGCTTTATTCTCTTGGCAGGTGGATATCCCGTTCTTCCAGCACCATTTACTGAAGAGACTTTATTTTCCACACTGAATTATCTTGTGCCCTTGTCAAAGATCAGTTAGCTATATGTTTGGGGGTTTATTTCTGGATTCTATGTTCTGTTACATTGGTTCATGTGTCTATATTTTTGTGCCAGTACCATGCTGGTGTGATTATCAAAGTTTTCTGATATATTTGTAGGTCAGGAAGTGAGATTTCTCTTACTTTACTCATTTTGCACAGTATTGCCTTGACAATATGGGGTCTTTTATGATTCCAGATACATTTTATGATCTTTCCCACCCTATGCTTGACCAGTAATTTAGAATTGTACTGAACTTGTAAATCAATTTGGGTAGAATTGACATTTTTTTTCAGAGATTTTTGCTATAGGGTGTGTGTGCTAGCCAGAAAGAGAGAGAGGCAGAAAGCAAGAAAATCACCCCCTAGGGGAAATGGCCATGCCGAAATCCCTTCTCCTTCATTCTCCTCTCAGGATCTTGGTCTAGCATGCACACGCACCCAGTGTGAGTTTAAGCCACTGGGTCCAGGACCCTAACCGCGACCATCCCCCCAAGGGGTGATGTGTATGTATCATACTCAAATTTGTTTTCATTTTTTATAGTTACCCTTGTAGAGATCTTTCATCTGTTTGGTTGTGTTTATTCCTAGTTATTTTATTTTTCTTTGGCTACTGTAAATGAGATTTCTTTTTTCAATTCAGCCTCAGTCTGTTCATTATGGATGTATAAAACATAAATTTTTGTATATTGATTTTGTATCCTACTGCTTTACATAATTCATTATTAAAGTACAAAACTGCTGTGAATTGTTTTTCTGTCAATATGTTGACTATGCATCCTACAAAATTGCTGAATTTATTAATTGAGAACATTTTTGTGAATTCTTTAGGTTTTTCTGTGTATATAATCATATCATTTACAAATAGCAAAATTTAACTTCTTCCTTTTTTATTTGGATATCTTTATTTCACTCTCTTGTCTTATGGAATTGACCAGGTCTTCCAGTGCTATGTTGAAAAGAAGTGGAGAAAGTGGATACACTTGTCTTGTTCCAGTTTGTTTTTTGTTCTTGCCTTTTTTTTTTTTTTTTTTTTTTTTTTTTTTTTTTTGGGGGGGGGGTGCACATGCTCACCAGAGAGACAGAGAGACAGAAAGTGAGAAATCACCCCTTAGGGGGGGATGGTCTCGCACAATTTTTTCTCTAGTGATGAGTGCTGGGTATTTCTATTGGTCATATTGATAATTTCTATAAATTGGTACACTTTTGGCCAGAAGTTTGACACTATCTGATAAAGTTGATGCTGTGTGCATCCTATGACTTAGCAATTCCACTACTGATATAGACCCAGATAAACTCTCCCATATGTTCACAAGTAGATATGTATGGGAACATTTACTACAGCATTGTTTGTAATACAAATGAGTGAAACCTCATTGTCTGCCTAGAGGAGAACGAGTAAATAACTCATGACATATTCATATAATGGTAAACTACATTTTTAAATGAATTAAATATATATATATTTACCTGAATGAAAATCAAACGTCTCATTGTGTGAAAAAAGCAAATTGAAAAAAACATAAAGACAATATGACATAATTTGTTAAAATTTAGAAAATATTTGTCAGGCTTCTAGTTCTGGGACAAGATAGCTCCTCCTCTCTAAGTACAACTAAGTACCCTGGAAATAATTAAACAATCATAAAATGATAAGTTGAAAAGAGAAAGTGGGGAACCAGCAGTTAGCATAATGGCTATGTCACTGGACTCCCACATAGTCGACCGCGGTTCATGTCCCGGACCCGGTGGCTTAAAACTCACGCCGGGCGTGTGTGCGTGCGTGCCCAAGATCCCGAGAGGAGAATGGAGGAGAAGGGATTGCGGCGTGACCATCCCCCCTGTGGGGTGATTTCTCGCTTTCTGTCTCTATGTCTCTCTCTGTCTGTCTGGCGAGCGCACGCGCCCTACAGTGAAAATCTCTCCAAAAAGAAAAAAAAAAAAGAGAAAGTGGATTGACTAGAGAGCATCATGCCTTGAGGAAGCACCTGGAGGTAAGTTCCTTGGCTTTTCTTTTTATCTCACATATATCCCAGGATAGGTGTCAGAGAGGTTTGCATCTAGAATAGGCATAGATAAAAAGAAAAAAGAAAGTTTACTGTCTCTGCTCAAAGAATCAGAAAAGAAGAAACCCAACAAGGACTTACCAGGGGAACTCTTATACAGTGGCAAGAGTTCTCAGTCTCAAAGTAACTAAAGAAGTTGATTTGGGCAGAATAATTCATCCACTGCCCACACCAGGGCATAGCCTCATGCCTCCAAAAACTCCACCCTGACTCAGTGGCTCCCCACTTTCGACTCTACAACAGAAGATAATCCAGGCTGGGCATTTGCCAGAATTTTACCTAATAGCAGAAGCCAACCCAGGTCTGGTGTTTCCAGGCCCTTCAATGAAGACAGAATGTGAAGCAGACTGGGAGATTCCCGAACCTTTACCTAGTGGCAAATACTCAGAATCTGTGTATTCTGGCCCTCCACCCAGCAGCAGAATGCAGTTCAATTTGGGAATTCATTTTTTTTGTAGGCACTATTAGAGATGGAGTGGAAAGCTCACCAGCACAGGGTGGCTGGAGAATAGCCAAGGGAAAAAACTGTCTGTCCTGTAGATCTGACATTCCTGACCTTCTACCTAGTGACATTGGGTGACCCATAGGAGCGCTTTATGTCTCCACCTGTAGTATCAGCAGGATTCAAGCAGGAGCTCAAGTACAGCCAGAGCATGAAGCAGATCAGGATAGTACAATAGTATTGCAATGGCTCATAAAAACTAAATTGCCGTTGAAAGAAAGTTCACAAAAGTAGAGTAGAACTGACACAATACACCTAAAAAGTGCTAAATTAGAAAATTTAACTAGGGTGAAGAATCTCTTAACATAATATTAATAATGTCCAGGATTTAATAAAATGAATCACTCATCATACCAAGAACTGGGAAAATCACATGTGAATGAGAAAAGAAAATCAACAGATGAATTCCTGGGATGAATCAGATCATTTAAACTATCTGACACAGGTTTTAACATGAGACAACACAATGTTGCTTCAGCAATTAAACTAAAAGATTGGAAAATACAATAGCAGAGGCAGCAAGTATAGATACTAGAGACCATATAGAAGTGGGTGGACAGTCAGGGATGAGAGAGAGGGGCTCAGGGGAAAAAATTAACAGACACAAGAATGGAAAGTCATTGTGTATGATAATACTTTTGACCTGGGAGACACCTTGGCATGCATTTATGTTTTTGAGAATCCATATCATATGCTGTAAGGACATACAATGATTAAATGTAAATAAAAAAATAAAATAAAGTTAAATTAAAAAAAGAAAAAGGTCTCTGATCATACAAGAAACAAGAATATCTCCAACTGGGGGCCAGTACATGGCATAATGGTTAAGGCACTGGACTCCCATATGGCCAACCAGGGTTCAAGTCTCAGACCTGGTGGCTTGCTTTCTCACCTTCCCTCTCTCTCTGTCTCTTTTTGGTGAAGGCATGTGCCCTGTAGCAAATTTTTAAAAAATGATAAATAAATAATTCTTTTTAAAAAGAATATCTTTAACTAAATGAAAAATTAAAATCAATTGAAGCCAACGATGAGATGACAGAAATTATAGCATTATATGACAAATATTTTTTAAGTATTTATCATAAGAATGCTTCAAGAAATAATTAAGAACACATTTTAAACACATTTTTTTCCTCCAAATTCCTGATTTAGTAAGGACTTCTTTATTTTGAGGGAAAAAGTTCCCAAACATAAGGCTGTTCACAAAAATAACCCACAGTATCAACTTTAGAAAACAAATCTTAAGATGATTACACTGTTTTCTAGACTATGCATTTGACATGCCAACTCCCATTCAAAAAAATACATTTGTGTTGAACAGCCCCACACAGCACTCTAATGTGAGGCATAAAACATACTTCTAACTCAAAACTGCTCTCAGATGCTACTCAACTAAATGATACTGCCTTTGTATTTAGGGAAACAACTACTGAACTCATAAATGAGTGAAAATAACTGTGCTCCCTGCATAGCAAGAGATTATTTTGGAGACAGTTGATAAAAATAATACATCTTTTTTATGGTTAAGTCATAAAGAGGTATCAAAATTAAAAGACTTAACAAAACCACTAGGAGCATCAAAAGAAGTGAAATGGAACCAGGTGCAGGGCAGTATGAATTAATGAACATGGGAAGGACAAAGATGGGGAAAACAGTGAGCATATGCTGAAGATACTAGGGGAGAGGAGCTGGTGAAAATTTTGATCTTAGACAAGCGCCTAGGTAAAGAAATAATGTGCAAAATTTCTAAACCCCACTGTGTGCTTAAGAGTCATCCTCTCCATTGGCACTGTCTCTGTCATCCTCTCCTTCCTCAGCCTCTTTTCATCATAGTTGATCAACTCCAGCTGTTTGTTTGCTCTGTTCTTTTTCAATTTTTCCAGGTTTTCCAGAAGATAATCTACTTTTTGTTTTATCTGGGTCAACTCTTTCTTAATGGCCTGAATGTCATCTCCTTTCAACTTTTCAGACTTTGAAAGATGATCCTCGTTGACCACTCTTAGAATTGAAACTTTTGCCCCTTTGTGAAGTGTTCCCTGATACATGCTGGTGTTTCGAGGGCACTATAGCACAAGCAATAGGAGGTGGCAGTGCAACACATGCTGGGCAACTGTACATCCTGTCATAATAATCGTGTTGAAAGTCATAGTCCACATCAAAAGAGGAGCCATACATCTCTGCCGCAGATTTTTTTCACACCTGCTTTTCCTCTGTTCACTTTTGGCTCTGCAGCCAGATTAATATCTAAAACCCCGCTGGCAATCATCCTGCCATACTCTCATCAACATACTGAATGAAGGCAAAGCCCTTATGAACAGAGCAACCCATAATTTTTCCGTATTTCGAGAAGATTGCTTCCACATCAGACTTCTTCACCGCAAGAGTGTTGAGATTCCCAATGAATATATGGGAGTTCATGGAGCAAGTATCTGTTTTGTTGGTAATATTGCTGGACATTGCAATGGTAAGATTCCTCACAAAGCCAAAAAGTGTAGCTGAAGATCAAAAAAATCTCACAAGAAAGGATTGGGAAAAGAGATTCGATTCTGAATCTCTTGTGTTCAGGTTCTAGGCTGACTGCAGCTGGAGGTAGTAAATGTGGCTACAACTGCTTGCCTCCAACTCTTCAACACATTTTGTGGAGAGTTTACTTGCTATATCCCCGGGGGGATGGCCATGCCACAATCCCTTCTCCTCCATACTCCTCTTGGGATCTTGGGCATACATGCACACATGCCCGAAATGAGTTTAAGCCACTGGGTCTGGAACTCAAACTGCAGTCAACTGCATGGAAGTCCAGCGATGCAGCCATTATACCATCTGCTGATTCCTTAAACACATTTTTAAAAGCCTCACAAAGAAATATAATGTCTCAGCAAATAAATCAAAGATATAAAGAACCAAATGGAAAAATCAAAAGTGAAAAAGAGAAACCCAAATAAAAGCTCAGTTGATGGGGTCAGTAGCAGTCACATCGCAATTAAACTAAAAAGTACAGAAGAAACTTTGGATGTAGCCAGGGAAAAATGAACTCTTACCGATAGGGAAAAACAATTCAAATGGCAGTGAATTTCTCATAAGCAACCAGCAACGCCAACAAGAAGTAACACAGCATTTTTTAGAGTGCTTGAAAACAGAACTGTCACACCCTAGATCTTATCCCCAGTGAAAATATCATTCAGAGATTAAACATAAATCAAGAAATTATTGGGACCAGCAGTTAGTGTAATGGCTATGTCGCTGGACTCCCACGGTTCGCGAGGCGCGTGGGATCTTAGATGTCATTTTACTTGGAATCTTAGATCTCATTTCCCATAGTCCCAGGGGCCTGTGTTTGCCCCATCTGCTTGCAGCTGGGAGTCTTGACCTGGACTGGGCAGGCCTTTGGGGTGAGTCTATACTCATGGCCTAGGAGCCACTTGGAACCTTGGACCCCATTGCCCACCATCCCAGTGACCTTTGCTTGCCTTGCCACCTGCTCACCTTCAGGGAGTCTTTTGAGTCCAGACTGGGCAGGCCTTTGGGTGAGTCCATGCTCCAGGCCTGTGAGCCACTTGAAACCTTGGACCCCATCGCCCACTGTCCCAGCAGCCTACCAGGAGTCTTGAGCCCATTCTGGGCAGGCCTTTAGGGTAAGTCCCTGCTCAGGGCCTGGGAGACACTTGGAACTTTTGGAACACAAATCCTCATGCACACAGGCGACTGGATCCTCTTCACTAAGTTATACCTCCTTAGCATGCTACAGCCTCATCAAGAACAGAACATTGCATAGAGGAGCCAAGCACCTGAAGTTACCCATAACTGCTCCAACTTGAGAGACACAGCCCTCGTATAGAAACACACCAGGGAACTAATGGTGAAATTTCCACCACCAGTACTACAGGATCTACTCCAGTAAATAGAAAAAAGAGAATACTTCATCAGATGACTATAAACCAGCACAGATCTCAAAGAAACATGAGAAAACAAGGTGGTAGCTCCTCATCAGGTAAGGGTAGAAGTGCCTCACAAACAGTGGATAGCACTGAGAAATACACAGAAATATCAGAAAAAGAATTCCAAATATTCATAGTGACAAAACTCAATGATATGCAAGAGAAAACAGGCAGTCAGTTTCAGGAAATGAGAAAATACATGAAAGAGGAATTTCATAAAGAAATAGACACCCTAAAAAATAATCAAACAGAACTTCTGGAAATGAAGAAATTAAAATCTCTTTAGAAAACACTACACCTGGGACCAGCAGTTAGCGTAATGGCTATGTCGCTGGACTCCCACGTAGTCGACCGTGCTTTGAGTCTCGGATCCAGTGGCTTAAACTCACGCTGGGCACGTGTGCGTGTGTGCCCAAGATCCTGAGAGGAGAATGGAGGAGAAGGGATTGCGGCGTGGCCATCCCCCCTGGGGGTGATTTCTCGCTTTCTGTCT
>NW_006207730.1:393852-408846 GCF_000334495.1 Tupaia belangeri chinensis
TCTGTCTGGGTGGCGAACAACCACCCCCTAAAAAAAAAAACCCCCCAAAAAAAAAAAAAAAAAAAAGGGAAGAAAAAGAAAAGAAAAAAAACAAAAAACAAAAAAACACTACACCACATTGGACCATATGGAAAAAAAAAATTTCTGACCTCAAGGACAAAAGTGTCCAGCTTAGAGCAAATCACCAAAAAGAAGGAAAAATCAACCAAAAAAAAATATGAGGACAACATATGAAAAATTCTAGACACAATGAAATGCCCAAATATGTATGTAATAAGTATTCCAGAAGATGAAGAATCTGATAAAGGCATGGAAAACTATAGTGAAATATTATCTGAAAATTTTCCAAATGTAGAGAAACAAGGAGAAATTCAGATCCAAGAAATAAAAAGGACCCCAGAATCAACACAAAAAGATCCTTCCCACAACATATAATAGCCAAACTGGTAAAAATTAAATAAAAAGATGATATTCTAAAAATGGCCAGGGGAAAACACCAATTACTTATAAAGTTATCCCATTAGGCTAACGTCAGACCTCTCAACTGAAACAATGCAGGCAAGGTAGGAATGAGAAGATTTGTTCAAAATATTAAAAGAAAAACAATTTCAACCAAGAATACTATATCCAGCAAGACTGCCCTTCAAATGGGAAGAGCAAATAAGAGTATTCTCAGATAAACAAAAACTGAAAGAATTCACCAATAATAGACCAGCTCTACAGGAAGTACTGAGGGGAGTGTTGTATCAGGATAACTAAAGAAGGACAAACAGAAATAGAAAAACAAACAAAAAAAAACCTGAGAAAATGGCTAACAAAACAACAGGGATAAATCCACAAATATCAATAATAACACTGAATATTAAAGGGTTAAATTCTCCCATTAAAAGGCACAGACTGGCTGAATGGATATGAAAGCAGAAGACTGGTATCCCAGAAGGTGAAGAAACTAATAAGGGCATGAAAAATCTATTCCATGAAATTCTAGAAGAAAACTTTCCAAACCTAGAAAAGCATTCAAATATCAAGACCCAAGAAATACAAAGGACCCCACGTAGAATCAACCCAAGAAGATCTTCTCCAAGGCACATCATAGCCAGACTGACCAAAACCACAAACAGAGACAAAATACTAAAAGTGGTAAGAAAGGAAATTCATTACTTTTAAAGGATATCCCATCAAGTTACATCGGACCTCTCATTGGAAACAATGCAAGCAAGGAGAGAATAGAAAAATATATTCATAGTGTTAAGTGAAAAACATTTTCAACCAAGAATACTATACCTGGCAAGATTATCCTTCATATGGGAAGAAAAGACAAAAACATTCTCAGATAAACAAAACCTGAAAGAATTTACCAACACCAAACCAACTCTCCAAGAAGTACCAAAGGGAGTGCTATACCAGGAAGGGAAAACTAAAGTCAGACATACAGTATTAAGAATACAAAAAGCAACCAAGAGAATGACCAACTTAATGGTAGGGACAAGTTCAGAAAGATCAATAATAACTTTGAATATTAACTTCCAGAACTTAAACAGAAAGACCACAGTAACACTGCAAATTCAATAGAAGAGAGATTAATTTCAGGAGACTGAACTGGTGAAATAGAAATTTTACAACTTTTGACTAAAATATTACTGATTTTCTTCTATGCTTTGTTTTCCAGATTTAAGGACTTTTCATCTCTTGAACTGTTGATAGGCTCATCTACCTACTGATTGAACCGAATCCTAACCTTTTCCCTGGATTTAAGTTTTAAGCAAATTTCTTTTAACATTTAAAAAAATTTTTAAAGAATTATTTTAAAATTTATCTTTATATATTTATTTATTTTAATTTGACCAGAGAGGGACAGAATAAGAGAGAGAGGGAAAGTGAGAAAGCAAGTCTCCAGGTCCAGGACTTGAACTCTGGTCAGCATGGGAGTCCATCACCCTTTACCACCATGCCGCCTGCTGACCCCAACATTTTTTGACTTTTATCTATTAAAACTAAAAGTATTTTTCTTGAAATTAAAAAATGCATTAAAAATACCCATTTAATGACTGCAGTAAGCTATATAGCCACAGGTAGGTGCTACTTTATAGTATGTTCAGTCTACTCATTGAGGTTTATGCCTAAAGACAGACATGTGTTCATAGATATGTATATGTCAGCTGTACTTCTATTGAAAGTATGTACATTAAGATCTTTGTAAATCAATAAAATGTGAAAAAAAGGCAGGAAAGCAACTGTAGATACTAGAGACAGTGTGGGAGGAGGGTAGGAAATGGCAGAGGATGAGAGGTAGGGAGTCAAAGGGAGGGGACGAAGCAAAATATATAAGAAACAAGAAATGGAAAATTATTTGTTGTTAATAATATGTATGGTAATATCCTTGACTGAGCCAATATACAGTGTATTCTGGGTGGAAAAATATCACTTTTTATACTGTAATTATGTGCAGTGAGTGAATGTAAATATATACATTTAAAATAAAAAAAACTTAATTAATAAAAAGCAGGAACCATCTATATACTGCTTAGAAGAAACACACCTCACTGGTAAGGACATACATAAACTGAAAGTGAAGGGCTGGAAAAAGATACTCCATGCAAATGGAAACCAAAAAAAGGCTGTAGTAGTGATACTGATATCAGACAAAATAGGCTTTAACATAAAAGATGTCAGAAGAGACAAAGAAGGACATTATATAGTACTAAAAGGACTTGTTTACCAAGAAGATGTAACACTTGTAAATATCTATGCACCCAATGTTGGAGCACCTAAGTATATCAAAGAGAGACTGTTAGATCTCAAGGGAGAGATAGACACAATAATTGTAGGGGATCTTAACACTCCACTGACTCCTCTGGACAGATCATCTAAAAAAAATAAACAAAGAGATATGAGATCTAAATGATACAATACATGAAATGGACTAGACAGATATCTATAGAATATTTCACCCAATTACCACAAAATATACCTTTTTCTCACCCTCAAAGCTGACCACATGATAGAGCACAAAACAAACCTCTATAAATTCAAAGGTATAGAAACTATACCTACCATCGTTTCTGACCTTGATGGAATGAAACTTGAAATCAACAGCAGAAAGAGCCCTCAAAAATTCACAAACACATGGAAACTAGAAAACCTACTCCTAAATGACTTAATGACTATAGAATAAATTAAAACTGAAGTTAAAAGGCTCATAGACACCATGGATAATGAACAAACAAGTGTTTACAACTATGGGGCACAGCTAATGCAGTTATAAGAGGGAAGTTCATAGCAATTGTTGCTATGAAAAAGGTAGAAAGATGGAAAATAAACAATCTAATGATACAACTCAGGGAACTGGACAAACAACAACAAAAAAAAACACAAAAAAAATTCTGGGAGAAAAAAATAAAGATTCAAGCAGAATAAATGAAATAGAGTATAAACGAAATATGTAGAAAATAAATGAAATATATAACAGAAATACCAAACATCATCAGAGAGTACTATGAGTGACTATATTAAAAAAAAAAATAGAAAAGAAAATCTAGATGAGATGGGCAAATTTCTGGACATGTATAACTTACTAAAATTGAACCAGGAAGAAATAGAAAGTCTGAATAGACCCATAAGCAATAAGATTGAAAAGTAACAAATAGATAGTCTCCTAACAAGAAAGAGCCCAGGTCACGATGGCTTTACTTCTGAATTCTAACTTTTAAGGAAGAACTAACCTCAATTCTTTTCTGTTTTTTCATTTTTATTTTGGAGAGGTTTTTGCTATAGGGTGCATGTGCTCACCAGAAAGACAGAGGGAGACAGAGAGACAGAAAGTGAGAAACCACCCTCCAGGGGGGATGGCCATGCTGCAATCCCTTCTCCTCCATTCTCTTCTCAGGATCTGGGGCACACACACATACGCACCCAGCATGAGTTTTAAGCCACCAGGTCCGGGACTCGAACCACGGTCAACTATATGGGAGTCCAGCAACATAGCCATTTCGCTAACTGCTGGTCCCAACCACAATTCTTTTTAAACTACTTCTAAAAATTCAAAAGGAAAGAACCTTCCCAAATTCATTCTATGAAGCCTCCATCATGTTAATTCAAAAACCAGACAAGGACATGACAAGAAGAGAAAACTTCAAGCCCATATCCCTGTTGAATATGGATGCAAAAATTCTCAATAAGATACTGGTAAATTGTATTCAACAACATATTAAAAAGAGTATACATAGTGACCAGGTAGGCTTTATTCTGGGGATGCAAGGATGGCTTGACATATGTAAAACAATAAATGTAATACATTATATTAACAAAAAGAAAGAAAAAACATATGATCATATGAATTGCTACAGAAAAAGCATTTGATAAAATACAAGATCCCTTCATGATTAAGATGCTCAGCAAAATCGGCATAGAAGGGACATTCCTCAATACAATAAGAGCCATCTATGAAAAATCCTTACCTAACATCGTACTGAATGGGGAAAAGCTGAAAGCCTTTCCACTAAAAACTGGAACAAGACAAAGCTGCCCACTTTCTCCACTCCTCTTTAACATAGTGCTGGGAGTTCTAGACAATGCAATTAGACAAGAGAGTCAAATAAGAGGCATTCAAATAGGAAAAGAAGATGTGAAATTATCTTATTTGCAGATGACATGATGCTATACATAGAAAATCCAAAAGAACCGATGAAAAAATTCCTGGAAGTGATAAACAAATATAGTGGCAGGATACAAAATCAACGTACAAAAATCTATTAGCATTTTTATACACCAACAATGGACAAACTGAGACTGAATTGAAGAAGGAAATACCATTTACAATAACCACAAAACCATTAAGATATCTAGGAATAGACCTTACTAAGACATCAAGGATCTCTATAAGAAAAACTATGAAACTAGAAAAAGAAATAAAAAATTATACAAAAAAGTGGAAAAACATCCCATGTTCCTGCATTGGAAGAATTAATGTAATCAAGATGACAATCATACCCAAATTAATCTACAAACTCAATGCAATCCCAATCAAACTACCAGAGCTATTCCTCACAGAAATAGGAAAAAACAATCATATAATTTGTCAGGATGCATAAAAGGCCCCATATTGCCAAAGCAATATTGTGCAAGGGGAATAAAGTAGGAGGCATCTCACGTTCCGACCTCAGAAGATATTACAAAGCTGTGATAATTAAAACAACATGGTATTGGTGCAAAAACAGATAGACCAATGGAACAGAATTGAGACTCTTCAAATAATCTCCAAATAAACCCCAAAACATACAGCCAACTGATCCTTTATAAGACAATACAGTGGGAAAAAGAAAATCTCTTCAGCAAATGGTGCTGAGAGAACTGGTACTTCTTCCTGTAGAAGAAGGAAACTAGATCCTTAGCTCTCACTACTAACAAAAATCAACTCAAAATGTAAACATAAAACCTCAAACTATAAAAATACTGGTGGAAAACACAGGAAAAACACTTGGAGACCTTGAAGTAGGCAAAGACTTCTTAAAAAGACCTTCAAAGCACAGACAATAGTCCCCAAAATAGACAAATGGGACTATATTAGGTCGAGAAGCTTCTGCATTGCCAAAGAAACAATAAGTAGAGTGAGAAGACAACCCTCAGAGTGGGATAATATCTTTGCAAACTATACCTCAGATAAAGGACTGGTAACAAGAATATATAGGGAACTCAAGCAGCTTACCCACACACAAAAAAAATAATCCAATTAAAAGGTGGGAAAATGAACAGATAATTCTCCATAAAAGACATATAAACAGCCCAAAAACATATGAAAACATTCTTGACATCTCTTATCATAAGGGAAATGCAAATCAAAACCACAATGAGATACCACTTAACCCCAGTCAGAATGGCTGAAATTAAGGAAATAATGACAAGTGCTGGCTAGGCTGTGGTGAAAAGGGAATTCTCCTACACTATTGGTGGAAATATAAATTGGTACAATCGCTTTGGAGAACTATGTGGAGATTTCTTAGAAACTTACAGATAGAATTACCATACTACCCAGTAACTCTACTCTTGGGTATTTACCCAAAGGATAAAAAAACCCTCAGCCATAAAAACACTTGCATACTCACATTTATTGCAGCATTATTTATAATCACTAAGACATGGAATCAACCAAAATGTCCAAAAACAGATGATTGGATTAAAAAATTTGGCGTATGTGCTCTATGGAATACTACTCAGTGACAAAATATAATGAAACCCTGACATCTGATACAAAGTGTACCAATATGGAAGACTTAATGCTAAGTGAAGAAAGTCAGACTATGAAAGACAGACTTTGTATGCCCCACTCAATATATACCGATTATCTGCACTCTATGACCCAGACTGAAAGTTTGGAAGTATAGTAGCAGGGAGGGTAATGGTAGATACTAGAGATAGTAGGACAGAGGTAATATGGGGGTGGGTAATGGAGGGAGGGAGGGAGTGAAACAGAGGAAGAAAAAGTAGAAAAAAGTTATGTTTAATTGACCAAAAAATAAAAAGCTATTTTCTGCTGATGATATGAATAGTAGTAATGTCTTTGTCTTGACTGATACACATGGTAGTCGTGCTGGAAAAAGAAATGTTATACATTGTAAAGATTTGTGTGATTAAATATAATATAAAAAATTTAAAAAGGAGTAAACAGACAAATACAATAGATTTCTTTATCCTCTTGTTTTTTTATGAATTATGTTAGACAATTGAATCAAAGTTATCACACTTTCTTATGTGATTCACTAATATGTGGAGGAATATTTAAGACAATTATAAACAGAGGGGCAGAGAATAATTTGAAGGAGAGCTAAGGTTTCTACACTTTATGCAAGCTAGTAAAATGCTGACACCATTATTCTGATAAGACATATACAAATAATGTAGTGCCTAGAGGAACCACCAAATAACCTATACAGAGCGATACACCCAAAAGCATATTGAAATGGAATTATAAAAAGATATTTAAGTATAAAACAGGAAAGCAGAAAATACCCAGAGAAACTAACAAAAACATAAAAACATCCAGAATGAACAGAAAACAGAAATTATTGGAAAATTTAAGCCCTAATGTATTAATAATTATCTTAAATGTAGATTCCCAAAATATACCAATTCAAAGACATAGATTGGCAGAGTGAATTACAAAAACATGACACAACTAAAACGACAAGAAACTCAGTTCAAACATAACAAGTGTAGATAGAAATTTGCTTGACTTTTGTATTTTTATTTTGTATTCTGTAGCTCTACTGAACTACCGTATTAGTTCTAGGAGGTTTGTGGTGTGTGTGTGTGTGTGTGTGTGTGTTTGTGTGTGTGAGACTATTTCTTGGTATGTTTTACATAATCATATCATCTGCAAATATGGGTTGTCAGAAAAGTCATGATGTAGTTTTCTGTTTTTCTATGCAAAAATGTGTCATTACTTTTTCAATGATCCAGTAGAAATACTTTTACTTCATTCTGATCAGTATGCCTTTTAATTCTTTTCCTAGCCTTAGTGAAGTGACTAGCACTTCTGGTAGTAGGTAAAAAAGAATGATGAGAGCAAATATCCTTGTCCTATTGAAAAGTAAATATTGAAGAGGAAAACATTCAGTATTTTACCATAAATTATGATGTTAGCTAGTGTTTTTATAAATGTTTTTGGCCAATTTGAAGAGGTTTCCCTCCATTCTTACTTTGCTAATGGCTAGTTTGGTGAGAGTTTATATCATAAACGGGTATTAAATTTTGTCAAATGCTTTTTCTCAGCATTAATTGATATATAAAATCAATGATTTTTTCTTAGCTACAAAGAATATGTGAGCCTAAATTTATCGATTCCCAAATGTTGTACTAGTCTTGCATAAGGACTGTAATAAATCTCACTTTGTTATGGCGTACAAATTTTGCTTATTGCCAGAGGGCACACATACTCAGCAGAGAGAGGAGAGAGAAAGCACTACTCCATAAGGCATGGTCACACTGCAATCCTCTTTCCTCCATTTTTCCACCCAATCAGTATTTTTGAGAACCCAGGCTCATTTGCCTGGTGTGATTTTCAAGCTGCCACGGTTAGAATTTGAACTGTGGTTGGCCAATGGAATCTGGCTCCCCACGTACAGGGCTTAACTGCTGCAGTATGGGACCAGCTCAGTGTAATTCTTTTTTTTTTTTTTTTGGAGAGGTTTTTGCTATAGGGCGTGTGTGCTCGCTAGCCAGACAGAGAGAGACAGAGAGACAGAAAGCAAGAAATCACCTCCCCAGGGGGGATGGCCACGCCACAATCCCTTCTCCTCCATTCTCCTCTCAGCATATTGGGCACGCATGCACACGCACCCAGTGTGAGTTTAAGCCTCCAGATCGGGATTCGAACCACAGTCGACTACATGGGAGTCCAGCGACATAGCCATTATGCTAACTGCTAGTCCCCAGTATAATTATTTTATACATTGTGGAATTTGACTTGCTAATGTTTTGTTGAAGACCTTTTTGTTTAAACTGATGAGAGATTTTGGTACGTAATTTTCATTTGTGTGTGTGTATGTGCGCACGCGCATGCACACACATGCATGCTCTGTTTTATCTGGTCTTAGTATTAGACTCATAAAATAAATTGAGAGGGCTAGCTCTATAGCATAGTGATTAATAGATCTGGATCCTACATGGTTGACCACAGTTTGAACCCTGACCCTGGCAGCTTGAAAAATGCACTGGTCACATGTGTGTGTATGCCCAAAATCTTGACAGGAAGGAGGAATAGAGGAAAGAGGACTACAGTGTGATCTTGCCATATTGGGGGTGTTTCTTCTCTCTCCTTTCTCTCTTTCTCTTATCCTGGCACATACCTCTGGCAAAAATTTTGTTTTTATTTTCTTTTAAGTTGGGAAATGTTTCCTCCTGTTCTATTTTCTGGAAGAGATCATATAAAATCCATGTTAACTCTTGTGTGTATGTGTGTATGTATGCTTCAAGTTCTTTGTTTTTATATGCTTCAAGTTCTTTGTTTCTTATAATTTCTTATTTATGTTTAATTATTGTACATCTTTGTCATTTGATACAAAGTTGACAAATTTAGAAGATTAATAGTGAAATAAGCCAGACTGAAAGACAAACACTGTATGTACCCACTCAATATATATCCAATGTCTACACTCTATGGCAGAAATTGAAAGATTTGAAAACAGAGAAATAGAGAGGACAGCTGTAGATACCAGAGACTATACAGAGGGATGAGGGGTGGGGACAGGGGTTGGGTGGTGGGTGAGAGAGGCTCAGGAAAAAAAGCATTTAACAGACATAGAAATGCATATAGATAAGGGAAATGGGCTGTGGAATGGCATACTACAACAGAGTTAAAAAAAAAGATGTTACCAATTTTATAATATATATTTTGTAAACCACTCTGCTTTCTTTTGTAACATACATATATATATATATAACCTATGTGTATATATACATATATATATGTTACTATATTATATATACATATATATGCAATATCAAAAAATTTGTGTTAATTCTTAAAATATTTGGTACAGTTTTCTAGTGAAACCATCTGGGCCTGGAGTTCCTCTTAGGGAATTTTCACTATATATCTATACATCTATTTTATAGGTTTTTGCCATAGGGTGCATGCTGTGCATGTGTGTGTGTGAGAGAGAGAGAGACAGAGACAGAGAGATGGAGAGACTGAGAAATCACTTCCTAGGGGGCTTACCACACTGTAATCCCTTCCCCATTTTCCTCTCAGGATTTTGGGCACGCATACATATGTGCTTCAAACTTGAACCATGGTCAGCCATGTGGGAATGCAGTGCCTTAACCACCATGCCACGTGCTGCCCCAGTTCTGTTTCACCCCCTCCCCCATAGGGCACATGTGTTCATCAGAAAGACAGAGAGAAACAGAGATAGAAAATGAGAAATCACCCACTGGGGGGATGGCCATACTGCAATCCCTTCTTCTCCACTCCCTTCTTGGGATTTTGGGCACACACGCACACATGCCTGGTGTGAGTTTTAAGCTTCTGGGTCTAGGAACCACATTTGATTACATGGAAACCCAGCGACATAACCATTATTACTTCTGCTGGTTCTACTGCCCCAGTTCTATATTTAAAAAAAGAAAAAACACTTTCTTTGAGAATTCCTCTTATACCCATAGATTATATAGATTATTTTGAGACGTGTTTCTTAATTTCTAATTGTAGAATTTCCTGTTGTTTTTCTGGTATTGATTTCTATTTTAGTTTAATTCCATTATGATCAGAGAACATATTCTTTATTCTTTCTTTCTTTTTCTATCACTAGTCCACCCAACTTTTATTTATTTATTATTATTATTATTATTTTACATTCAATTGTTGCATATCATTACAGCATACCAAATTAACTTTCTCTCATCATGAGTACATTGCATATTGGTTCAGTCATAGATATTACCAAATACATTATAATCAACAGATTTCTTTCCAGTTTGGGTTCCTTAAATGTTTTGCTTCTTTTTTCTTCCCCTTGATTCCTTCCCTCTCAACTCTTACTTTTACTAGGACAATAAAACACGTTTTGTACAGTCTCGGATGCTGCAGACAAGCCCTGTGACCACCTGATACTGAACCATTGGTGACTTGGGTTTATCTATAATGGCTGCAAGTCACTTACTTTCCTTTTTAGTCCCTGAGCCTATTGCTATATTATTTAAATTCTCTTAAATTTGATGAAGTTTATTCTATGGCCCAGGAGATGGGTTATTTTGGTAAACTTTCCATGAGTGCTCAAAAAGAATATATATTCTGGTATTTGGGGGATAGTGTCCTTTGTGTATCAATTAGATCTTGTGTGTTCATTGTGTTCTTCAGTTCTATATCCTTGTTGATATTCTTCCTGATAATTCTATCAATTGCTGTGAGTGAGTTGTTCAAGTTCCCAAATGTATTTGTAGATTTGTTTATTTCTTCTTTGTCTCATGTATTTTGAGATTCTGTTGTTTGGTACATACACATTTAGGATTGTTACGTATGTTTTTCATTCTGTAACATCTTTCTCTGTTTCCAGTATTTTTTTTTCTTGGAATTCTACTTTATTTAATATTTATATAATCATTCCTGTTATGTTTGAAATAAGCTCCTCGAAGACAACATAGAGTGGGGAATATTTTGTAGCCCACTCTGCTAATCTCTGTTTTTAATGGATATACTTAGATCATTTATATTTAATGTGACTACTGATTTTTTAGCACATATATTTTTTTTGTTTTCTGTTTATTTACTTATTCTGTGTTCTCTTCCCTGCCTTTCTATGGGTAATTTGGACAGTTTTGAAAGATTTCATGCTTATTTATTTATAATGTTTTTTGAGTTTTTTACTCAGCATAGTTTTCTTAGTAGTTCTTAGTGGTTGCTTCAGATATTACCAAGCATACATAATTTATCACTGCCACTGTTATAGATGATTTAGCACTTCAAGTGAAGCACAAATCCTTATTTCCACTTAGATCCATTTATACTTTTTTTTCATAAAAATTTATTGCCATGGAACCAGTAGATAGTGTAATGGTTATGTCGCTGGACTTCCACATGGGCGATCATGGTTCGAGTCCCAGATCTAGTGGTTTAAAACTCACACCAGGTGTGTGTGTGTGCCCAAAATCCTGAGATGAGACTTGAAAAGAAGGATTATGGTGTGGCCATACCCCCTTGGGGGCGATTTCTCGCTTTCTGTCTCTCTTTGTCTCTCTAGCAGGCACATGTGCCCTATAGCAAAAATCTCTCTCTAAAAAAAAAAATTACTGCTGTGTAATTCACATATACAATGCATCCATTTAATATGCACAATTTAATGGTTTTTACTTTTAGATGTTTAGTTGTGCAAACATCACCACAATCAGTTTTAGACCATTTTCATAATCTCAAAAAAAAAAAACCCTATAACTTATCTATCCCCTTCATTTCTCTTTAACCTCCACAAGGAACCACTAATTGACTTTTTGTCTATATGGATTTGCCTGTTTGAGACATTTACTATAAATAGAATGATATAAGATGTTACTGTATTCTTTCACTTAGCATAATGTACTTAAAGTTCAT
The DNA here is from genome assembly GCF_000334495.1 of Tupaia belangeri chinensis. Taxonomy (NCBI): domain Eukaryota; kingdom Metazoa; phylum Chordata; class Mammalia; order Scandentia; family Tupaiidae; genus Tupaia; species Tupaia belangeri. Next base: position 405,935 of record NW_006207730.1, read on the forward strand.
CTCTGTTGTAGCACATATTAGTGTTATTGTAGGAAAAACATTTTTTATGGATTTAACACATTTTAAATATCCATTTATCAATTGGTAAATGTTTGGGTGGTTTCCATTTTTTTTTTTTTGCTATTAGAAATAATAATGCTATGGAACATTTGTACACAAATATTTGATCAACACCTGTTTCAATCCTTTTGTGTGGATATACTTAGGAGTAGAAATGCTGGATTAAATATTTCACTACATACACTGAGCATTTTATCAGACAGTGTTATAAGTTTGCTTCAATCACCAAAAATTATTTAAGAAAGTCATAAAAATGAGGATAGTCTATTATATTTACTCTCATTTTCACCATTGTGGTGTGCTTCTTTCCTTTCTGAAGATCTGGGGCTTCTTTGGTTATTATTTTTGTTTATAGAAATTCTTTTAGACGATCTTTTAAGTGTGGGCTTGCTAGTAACAAATACTCTTTAGTTTTGTGTATATGAATGTTCCTTTATTTTCCCTAATTTCTGAAGAAATTCTCTGGATATAGAATCTGTAGTTGACAATTTTTTTTGGTGTGCACTTGAAAAGTATACAATTTCTGAGGCTAGCAGGTGGCATGATGGTTTAGGAAACTGAACTCCCATATGGTCGACTGTGGTTCAAGTCCAAGACCTAGTGCCTTGTTTTCCATCTCTCTCTCTCTCTCTCCCTCTCTCTCTCTCTCTCTCACTTTGTCCCTCTCTGGTCAAATTAAAATAAATAAATAAGCAAAATAAATGAGGTTAAGTAATAAAATAATTCTAAAAATATGTACAATTTCCTTCTGGTTTTTAAGCTTTCAGATAAGAAAATATTGACAGTTGAATTGCTGTTCCCTTATAGGTAATGCATCATTTTTCTCTGGCTGCTTTCAATATTTTTCATTGTAATTGTGATATATCTTGGCATGGATTTATTTGGGTTCAGCATATTTGGGTCTTACTAAGCTTCTTGAACCTGTAGGCTTATGTATATTGCCAACTTTGGGAAGTTTTCAGCCATTCTTTCTTATTTATGTAAAATTTTCCAGAGGGTGTGTGTATACTCACCAGAAAGAGACAGAAAGGAAGAAGGAGAAAGAACTCTTCAGTGGGGCATGATCATGCTAAAATCTTCTCTCTCCATCCTGTTGGGACCCTGGTCACACATACACACACATATGCTCAGTGTGTTTCCCAAGTTGCCAGGTCCAGCACTCTAAACAGGGGGTCATTCAGATGGAATCTGGCTGCTCCAACCACCGGGCCATGGAGCTGTTCCAGCCATTATTTCTTTTAAATAAATTAGGCAAAATTTGGCAAGGGAGCTGTCCCAGCCATTATTTCTTTTAAATAAATTAGGCAAAATTTAATGTTGGTTCAGCCATGGTGGAACAGGTGGTAGGAGACTTCTGTACAAAGTGAAGCCATATGGAAAGGCCTGACCATGGGCTATATTTTCACTTGACACAGGGTTCAGATCCTCGGTTGACATGATCATACCAGGTGTACCTATGGCATGTAATCCTGGCTGGCCAGCTGGCTATGGTGAGGATTGCTGTGTGACAAGACCCTACTGGGGGTTGCTCTCTCTCATGAAAGAAACACATAAACTTAAAAAAATTAATTGTGGTAAAACATGCATAACATAAATGTTTGCCATCTTAACAATTTTTAAGTGTACAGTTCAGTAGTGTTAAGTATATTTACATTGTTGTGCATACAATCTACTAAACTCTCTCATCTCACAAAACTGAAACTCTGTATCCATTAATCAATTCCCCATTTCCCTTTACTCCTAGTCCCTGGCAATCATCATTCTACTTTCTCTCTATATAAATTTGACTACTCGAGGTACTTCATATAAGTAGAATCACATAGTATTGTCTTTTTGTGACTAGGTCATTTCATTCATTATATAATGTCCTCAGGGTTTATCCATGTTGTAGCATGTTTCAGAACATCTTCCTTTTTAAATTAGTCATTATTTTTTCAAGTCCTTGTTCAGTACCTCTTTATTTCCTCTCCTTTTGTACACTGATAATATAAATGCTAGAGCTTTTGCTATTGTCCCACAGGTTCCCTGAGGCTCTGCTCTTTTTTTTCCAAGTGTGTTTTCTTTCTGTTGTTCAGATTAATTAAAATCTATTGATCTATTCTCAAGTTCACTGATTCTGTCTTCTATTATTGCCACTCTACTATTGAGATCACTCATGGAAGTTTTTAAAATTTTCTGTTATTTTATTTTTCAGTTCTATAATTTCTATTTGCTTATTTTTATAACATCTATTTTTTTGCTGATATTTTGTATGTCTTTATTTGTTCCAGGGTAATTTGCATTTGCTTGTTGGATCATTTTTATTATGGATTTTCTTTTATCCTAGCCAGATAAAATCTGATTCATCTCACTGTTGGTGTGTGTTAATTATTTTTTTGGATTCATGAGAGATTTTTAATAGAAATCTTAAAATTTTAGATATATATGAGATGCTGGATCCTATTTCATTTTCTTTTTAAGGCAGGTTGTCCCTTTGTGGGGTATAATGTGAGGTCCAGGTGTATTCAGCTTCTTCCTGTGCCCTACTGACATTACCCTGGCAACAATGGAATACTAATTCGCACTTATTTGTTGCAAATGAATGAAGTAAAAGTTTAGTTAGCTCCTTGGCCCTAATGACCTTATCCCAGTGAAAGTGGGGCAATGACCCACAAAGCTTCTGACTTTTATTGTCTCTGAATGGAGGTGTAAGCTCCTGCTGGGTCATGCTGATACCAGAGGGTGGCACAGAGAGGAGTACAGTGCCAAAGAGCTCTGCCTTTTATCTTCTTAGGTCTCATTGATGCTGAGTAGAGGTGGAGGCTCATTTAACACCTGAGCTGTGGTGACACCTTAAATATTTTGCTTCTCTT
>NW_006207730.1:408877-422123 GCF_000334495.1 Tupaia belangeri chinensis
TTTCCCTTTAATTTTTTTCTTTCTTCTTATTATCACCAGAAGGCATGTGTGTTTACCAGAGACAGAGAGAGAGAAAGAGAGATACGCCCAAAGTAGTGCATTCATGCCACAATCCCTTCTTCATTTTTCCATCCAGTTAGGGTTTTGGGCATACAAAAACATGTGCTCAAGCATGTTTTTCAAGCCAGGAAACTGCAGTCAGCTATATAGGATCCAGCTTTCAAAACATAGGGTTTAACTATTGTACCACGGGGCTGGTCTCTGTTTAGTAGTTTTGATTATAGACAGGGGTGGGAGCTCAGCTCCCTCCTACGTTGGGCCTCACTGACATGGAAATGGAGGTGTATGAAGTCTAATGGCAACTGATTCTATTTTGCATGGAATCATTAATTCTCCTTGCTGCTTGGTGAGTATGGTGCCCTAGTTCACCACTAGACTAGGGTGATACTACTTTGGCAGGAGAATAGGAGCACCTTCTGCTTCTGCTGAATGAGTAAGAGAAGATCAGTTGCCCACTCAGTTATGCCAATACTGCCTCAGCAGTGGAATAGAAGCAAGCTATCTACTTTTGTGGGTGAGCGGGAGAGTCAAATACAAAGTTAACTTCTGGCTAAACTACACTGAAATTGCAGGACAGTGAGGAATGTAAAATTTTGTTCTGTTAGTGTTTGACTTGAGTAGTGTAGGTATTGCCTAAAGATTTTCTTAGAAAGGTGATGATTTTCTCCTTTCTTTTGTATACAGGCTTTTCCTGAAGCTTTTTTAGGTCTGTGTCTGTTGGCAGTTACGAAGTGGAAGATTCTGTAACCACCTGTCTTGGATATGAGAGGGAAAAAGGGAACACACCACTGCATTGTCCCTCAGATTCTGAGACAGTCTGCATTCTTATTTCCACTGTTCAGAGTCTTGTTTGTTGTATTACTTCCAGGATCTTTTAATTGTAAGTGGGAAATACTAGAAAGAATAGGGCTATTCTAATTAGGCAGAAATAGAAGTCCCTCTATTTTATTTTTTAAGGAAAAAAATCAGAGCTCACAACATCCTCAAAAAATAAATATTTTGTATATCTAAGGAGATTTCTGAAAATATTAATGATTTAAGGAATAAGCCATAGTGAAAGAATATCTAGAAAACCTGAGAGAAGGAGATTTATTAGGTTTGTGGAAAGTCATAAAAGATTTCTTTCCCAAATTCACTGGAAATTTGTGGAATGTTAAACCCGACCACTTAGTATAACCCAAGTTCTCTTTTTACACAATGCTTCTTTGTGGGTTTGTAAGGCTCTTTGTGTTTCTTGAGGGAGGGATATAAGTACCAGGGAAACTTTGGCCTCTTGTTTCTAAAACTATTTAACATTCACAGTTACTGTTAAATAAAATAAGATTGGTGGGAGCAGAATCTCCTGGCAGTGAAGAGTAGGAAAAGAGGGATGCAGTAGCAGGTATTTTAAGTTTCAAGAGTAATAGCATCAACATTTTCCCCCCCATGCTCATACTCTCAACTCTTAAGTATTAGTGACTTTTACTTGTTGGGATTCTTGGTGTAAAGAATACAATTTCACATTCATTGTTTCAAGAGAATGGCTCATATCTTCACTTGACAATTCCAATCTTAAATAATATTCCTCCTTCATTTCCCCCTCAATATGTTTCAGACGCATCACTAACTAGCACCAGACTAATTATAACATTGGATATTACAAGAAAAAGAAGCAAGTATCTGAATATGCTAAATATTTGGAGACAGTGTAGCTGAAAGAACTTTGGAGTCAGGAAGACTTTAGATCAATCTCTGTATTGTCACTAAACTAGTTGGTGGCTTTGGGCAAATTACTTTATATTTTGAGCTGTAATTTGCTCATCTGTAAAATAAGAACAATAGTACTTAATTCACAGGATTGTAAGGAGAATTCAATGAAATGAAGCACATATAGTGAGGGTACAAAGTTGGGAGTTCACAACTCTAAAAAATCTTCTAGAAAATGTGACTGACCTCTAATAATTTTGTCTGTATTCAACAAATGTTTCTCTCATTGACAACATAATGGCTGTTTACTACTTAATCCATGTCTTCAATTCATTCTCTATACTTACTATGTGACAGCTTATGGGACAAAGAGCTGCCATTCACTTGGAATAAAAAAAAGAATAATATGATCATCTTGTCTTGCTATTTACACTTAGGATCTCTAGTCCCCTGAATAGAGTTACAAGATGCTCAAAGCAAGAAAAATCAGTAACAATAATACAAAACAAAGAGTAAGAAACTTTTTGCAATGCAAACTAAACATTTACTGATGAATTTTCTTCTATTCTGTTGTACAGGCTTGTTCATAGAGTACAAGATTGTGCTGTGTAGAAATGGGAAAATTGAACCCAAAATTTGAGTATACCATAGTAATGCCTAAGGTCCTGTCTACCAATTTAAAAAGTTTCTAGTGGTAAAGAGAGATAGTTGCAACTAAAACAGCAGTGTAGGGGTGAGTCTCTGTTTTATGGCTTTACCAAGATTCTAAACTTTTACTCAGAAAATGTTTCAAGATTTTCTCACCAAGATACAATAAAGTGAGCTGATGTTCCATAACCACAGTGGAATGCTTATGAACAGAAAAAGCTTCCAAACAGCTAGCTCTAAATAAAGCTTAGCTTAGCTTGCCTAAGACTCAGACAAGACAAAGTAAATATGAATACTTTAAGCTTGAGATAGGTAGGCCTGGAAAGCATCAAAAAGGCAAAATGAACACCTGCTTGGAGTGGAAAATAAGGCAAAGAAAATTTTATTTTGGTTCTTATCTTTTCTTACCACCTATACTTTTGCTCAGATTAATTAAAATCCCTGAGGTTGTTTTTCGTGTCTATATGTAAAATGAGAATAACCTCCACTTCATGTGAAGGGATGATATGAGGATTAGAATGCCTACTACAGTGCCAGGAATATAGTAGAAATCTTACAGATGATAGTTAATTTTAGTATATAGCTTGAGGTTATGTACTAACATAACCTTATTACAGTACATGGTTTATTTAGTCCAGAATAAATGAATTAGATAGGTTAAACAGTTTATGAAATAATTTTAACTCGGATCAAAATTAACAAATTTTATGGCTGAAAGAAACTCTAGAGGTCATCTAAGGTTTTCAACTAAAATGTTAAGAAATTTTTCCTGGTGGAAATTTTTTTCCTTTTATTTTTTTTGGAGAGGTTTTTTGCTATAGGGTGTGTGCGCTCGCCAGACAGACAGAGAGAGACAGAGAGATAGAAAGCGAGAAATCACCCTCCGGGTGGGGGATGGTCATGCCGCAATCCCTTCTCCTCCATTCTCCTCCTGGGATCTTGGGCACACATGCACACGTGCCCAGCGTGAGTTTTAAGACACCAGGTCTGGGACGTGAACCGCGGTCAACTACATGGGAGTCCAGCGACATAGCCATTACGCTAACTGCTGGTCCCTCCTGGTGGAAATTTGATCTCTCTCTCTTTTTTTTTTTCCTTTTGAGAGATTTTTTGGTATAGAGCGCATGCACTCGCCAGAAAAACAGAGAGAGATGGAGAGATAGGAAGCAAGAAATCACCCCCTCAAGGGAGGATGGCCATGCCTTAATCCCTTATCTTCCATTCTCCTCTCAGGATCTTGGGCATGCATGTACATGCGCCTGGCATGAGTTTAAGTCACTAAGTTTGGGACTCGAACCATGGTCGACTACCTGGGAATCCAGCAACATAGCCATTACGCCAACTGCTGGTCCTGGAAATTTGATCAGTTCAGACAATTTATAGTAATCAGTTCAGACAATTTCTTTTGCTTAAGTGTTCGGTCACCAAGCTATTCAGAAAAAGCATAAGTTGCTAGGGCAGAACAACTAATATCATAACTAAGTATTACAGAATACTATAGTAGGTCTCTGTAGGCAATATTCAATCAATTACTGAAGAGATCATGTATAGGCTGGTTAGATCTTAAGGCATTGACTAATCTATATGACTATAATTTTGTTCCATTTTCTGCCAACTGTAAGATAGGAAGGAATGTTCCTAACAGAAGGGTAAGGGAAAGGAGATATTGATTTCTTGTCTACCAATTTAGACCATCCAGTTCTGGAAGAAGTCAAACATGAGGGAAATGAAGATCGCAGAGCTAGACTATCATTGTCAAACAAAGCTATGGAGTTCTAAAATCATAGTAAAATCACAAAGCCACTTGAGTTCCAACCAAATATCAAATCACTTGGGGAGTTAAAAATGTTTCCTAGACTTTCCTGGGTTGTGACAGAAGCAATAGAAAAATGAGGAATAAGAGACAAAAAAAATGAGATAAATTGGACTTCAAAATTAAAAACTTTTGGGATCGGCATTTGGCGGAATGGCTATGTCTCTGGACTCCCATATAGTTGATTGTGGTTTGAGTCCTGGACCCAGTGGCTTAAACTCACTCTGGGTACATGTGCATGCGTACCCAAGATCCCAAGAGGAGAATGGAGGAGAAGGGATTGTAGTGTGGCCATCCCCCCTGGGAGGTGATTTTTCACTTTCTGTCTCTCCGTCTCTGTCTTTCTGGTTAGTGCACATGCCCTATAGCAAAAACTTCTCAAAAGACAAACAAACAAAAAAAAAACCTAAAAACTTTGCACTGCAAATAATACTAACAAGAAAGTGTAAAGACAACCCACAGAATGGGAATAAATATTTGCAAATAAGATATTAGATCCAGAACATATAAAAAACTCAATAATAAAAAGAAAAACAATAACCGACTTGAAAACTAGCAAAGGCTCTGAGTAGAATTTTTTTTCCTTTTTATTTCTTAATTTGCCAATGGGCACATGCACTTGCTAGAGAGAGAGAGAGAGCGAGAGAGAGAGAGAGCGAGAGAGAGAGAGAGCGAGAGAGAGAGAGAGCGAGAGAGAGAGAGAGAGAGAGAGAGAGACAGACAGACAGAGAGAGAGGGAGAGGGAGAAAGCACCTCCAAATGGGTTGTGGTAACACCTAAATTCCTTCTCCTTCATTCACTTCTTCATCCTGTCGGAATTTTGGGTACACATATGGTCTTCATGTTTTTCAAGGTTCTAGGGGCAGGATTTGAACCATGTGGTTGGCCATATGGGATCCATATCTTTCAACCACCAAGCACAGGCTGGCTCCTGAATAGATATTTCTTTAAATGCCATATACAAATGGTCAATATGTACATGAAAATATGCTTGACATAGTTAGCCAGAAGATGCAAATAAAAATTAAATGATAAAATACTTTGCACCCACTAAAATGACTGTAATAAAAAAAGATAATAACAAGAATTTGTGAGGATATAGAGAAATTGGAACCTTCATCCACTACTGGTGGTATTTTAAAATGATACTACTACTTTGGAAAGCACTTGGCAGTTGCTCAAATGGGCAACTACAGAGTTAACATTTTACCCAGCAATTCCACTTCTGGATATATATACAATAGAAATGAAAACATAGTACCATAAAAAAAACTTGTACACAGCAGCATTATTAATAATAGCCAACAGAGATTGCTGCATTTGAAAATGTAGAAAGATTAGAGGAGTAGAAGGAGGAGAAAATAAGACATCTGAGCATGAAAAGGAACAATTAAAGAAACTTACTGAGTTAAAACAATCTCTGGAATATAATTTGCACCAAGAAATAAAGAAAAATGGTGAATTAGAGAGATAACTGGATTTAAGAAATTCTTGGAAATGACAAGAAAGAAGTTAAGAGAATATAAAAATGGAGAAGTTAGTTTCCAAGGAAATTGAAAACCCAGTCAATTTGAAATGGATATTCAAGATAATATGCAAAAACATAAGTCACAAACAGCATCTCAAGAAACCTTAGATCAGTTCAGAGAGAATAATTATGCTTCATTAGGAAGTCAGATGGAACTCAGAATGAAAGATATAGAATCTGAACTCTTCAAAATTAGAGCTTCTCAAGAGGATTCTAATAAAACAGAATTTTAAAAATATAAGCAACACTATCTAGAAGAATCACAAGTTAGAAAATTATTATCAGATAAACTGAACAAGACTAATGAGAAGCTAGCAGCATTCAGTGCCAAACTTCTTGTGAAGAAAGAGCTGAATAGATCTTTACGCAACAGTCTTACTACAAGACCATTCCTATAGTCACCTCATGTTGGAAATCCTAACAGTTTTAGTGCAAAACAGAAATCTTATTTCAAAACAAACCTCACTGCTTCCTACCTTAATCTCATAGTCTTAAAATAACAGCATGGATAGCTACATGCTCCAGACACAGTGGCGATTGGAAAGAAGTATAACTAGAGAACTAAGAGAAGTTACTATTGAACTTGCATCTATATCCTGTAGAGCTTTGCTTTGAAGACCTACTGATGAGTCAAACTGAACTCAAGATCTACTTCTGAGAGCATCACAATAATATACACAGATCTTGAAGAAAAATTGTATGATTTCAAAGATAAGTTTACTGACTACACTATTTACACAACTTTCTAATTGTTTTCCATTAAATACATGACATGTAAAAATCTTTATTAAAGACTTTTTACTATAGAAAAAGCCAATAGTTGAAACAACTCAAGTGTCTATCAACTGATGAATAGATAAAATATGGTATATCCATAAATGGAATATTATTCAGTCATAAAGAGGAACTAAGTACTGAAACATACTATAACATTGATAAATTGTGAAAATATTATGTTTAGTGAAAGAATCCAGACACAAAAGGACAATTATTATATGATTCCTCTTACACAAGGTATCTAGAACAGGAAAATTCATAGAAAAAAAAAGTACAATAGAGGTTACCAGGAGCTGGGGAGAGGGATGTGGGGAACAACTGTCTGATGAATACAGAGTTTATGTTTGGGAGGATAAGAAAGTTCTATAAGTGTATATTGGTGATGGTTACATAACATTGCAAATATACTTAATTCCACTGAACAGTACATTTAGAAATGGTTAAAATGATAAATATTATGTTATGTATATTATACCACAATTAGAAAAAAATGATAGATACATACTAAAACATGGATTAACTTTTAAAACACTATGCTAAGAGAAAGAAGTCAGACACACACAAAAGATCCATAGTGTATGAATCCATTGATGTGAAATGCTCAGGACAGGCAAATTTACTGCAATATAAAGTAGTTTGGTGGAGGTGCTGGGAGAGGGAATGTAGAGAGTTGTGATGGTTGCAAAACTCTGAGAACATTCTAAAAAACACCAAATTGTACACATTAACTGGAAGAAGTGTATGTGTATTCTTTATGAATTCATCTCAATAAAACTGTGATCCTGTAGCATAGGGGTTAAGTGTCATGCAAAGGAGATGGGATCCTCCATGGCAAACCAGTTTTGAGTCCTGGCCTTGGCAGCTTGAGAGACATGCTTGGCATGCTTGGCATGCTTGCCATGCATGTGTTCACCCAGGTTCCTAATTGGGTGGAGAACTAGGGTAAAAATGATTGTGGTGCAACCAGGCTCCATTAGAGGGTTCTCTCTCTCTCATATGTGCACACACCCTCTGGCATAAACTAAACAAAACAATACTAGGCCCAGCCTCAGTGGCACAGTTGGTAGTGAAGTGAACTGCAGTAGTAGAAGCCTCATGACTGTCCATGATTCAAGGTCTGGCCAGGCAGCTTGAAAAACATGTGGGATGCTTCTGCCTGAATGCCCCTGAATCTCAGGGTGGAAAAATGGAAGAGAAGGGGTTATGGCATGACCACACCTCATTAGAGGTGCTTCCTCCCTCTTCTCCACTCTCTTTTCAGTAAGCACATGTGCCCTTTGGCAATTAAAAATATTTGACTGGCCATATTTTAAAAAGTAAAATGGATCATGTGAAATTAATTTTAATATTATATTTAACACAATATATCCAAAATGTCTTAATTTTAGCGTATGATTGATATAGATATGTATTAATGAGATATTTTACATTGCTTTATTTGGATACTAATAACTTGAAATCTGGTACATAGTTTACATTTATAGCATATTTCAATTCACACTGTTCTAAGTATAGCCAACTTTTATTTATTTACTTAAAAATTTTAATAAGTACCTGGGAAGCAATCAACCAAAACAAAAGCAAGGACTTGTCAAAAACTTACATTTAACCACATGCTTCCTTTTCACCCTCATCTCCCTACCTCTTCCCCATGCAAGGTAAATGTTATCCTCCACCCTGTGTTCACCATTCCTTCAATTTCCTTTTCATCTAATTGTGTCACATTTATATGTATTCCTCAAAAGATGAAAAAAAACTTAGTTGCTTATAACTTTCTATAAAGGTTATTATGCTGTTTTAATATTTCAGGACATATTTGTTCAGTGATAAATTAGGTTAGTTTTTATTATAGGACCAAGGTGACTTTCTTTAATTCATTTAAAATATGTATATATTTTTTAAAGTGACAAGTTCAAAATAGGGTACTTTTATATTTCAGTTTGCTATAGTGCACATGGAGAGAGACAGAAACAGAGAAAGTGAGAAATCATCCCTGGAGAGGAGGTAGGTAGCCCCAACCGCAGTCCATTCTCCTCCATTCTCTTCTTGGGATTTTTGGCACACACATGGTACTAGAATGTTTTCAAGCCACCAGGCTTTGAACTGTGCAGATGGCCATGTGGGAGTCAGCGCCTTAATCACCATGCCACCAGCTGGGCTGGGAACTTCACTTTTTATAAGATTAGCATTATATTGGTAAGATTCATCCTTATCTCCAAATGCTGCTTCAGTTCATTGATTCAACTGCTGTTTAATATTCCATTGTATGAATATTTAATAGCTCATACAATCTTGTTGACTGGTATTTGGGTTGTTAGAGTTTGCCAGTGTATATTCTTTTATAATTCTTCTGTTATATGAATTGAGGAGTTTCTTTTGGGCAGAGGTCTAGGAATTTACAATTCTCACTCAACTGACACAACTAATTAGTGGGTAAGGGAGAAAGCGATACAGGTAAGCAAGAAGAAATTTTGATATGGGTCACAAGCAGTAGTAGGAGGAGCAACTGGTAAGGGTAGGGCTGCTTATGGAGGCCCAGTAAACATTGTGAGTGGCTGTTGGTCTTAGTTTTCAAACCTTTTTTTTGTTGTTGTTGTTTGTTTTACTTGCCAGGAACATTTAGGGATTAGAACTTGAAAGAGTAGAAATGGCCAGGTCCTAGTGCTAAAGGTTCCTACACAGTTTTGAAAATGCCAATACATCTTAAGTTGTTATTTACCCATCTACAGAATTTGGACCCTGTTTTCTATGAAGAATATCCATTCTTATCCTGATCTGGGATGTCAATCCCGTTTCTTTGCATCCTCTAAGCTGTCTTTCTGTATTGGACTATGCATGTACTGGAGGTACTGAGAGGACAAAAAAAAGGAGCTTCACTTTGGGTATATATGGTAGTATTCATTAAGGGTGGGAGAAATAATGAAAATTCTAAAATAATTAAGGATTTATTTTTCTGTCTCAGTACTGCATTAAAGTACATCACTATCACCACAGTAAAAACAACATCCAGGATTTAAGGCTTAGCACTGCTGGTTCTACTGGAAGAAAACATGAATCTGGGATTGTTAGCTGGATAAACTACAGGGAATGTTTCTTAAGGAAGAGACTGAGAAGTTTATAGATGGTTAAAAAGGAGACAAAGCAATAGGTAGTTCAAGGTATAAACCAAGGGTCTGGCTAAGAGAGAAAGGAGAATTATATGGATACATATGGAGTTATAGAACTCAGATTTGCTAGGGCTATACATTTTGAAAATTGATTTTTAGATAACACTGTATTTAATACTCACAGTAACTCAGTGAAATAGATATTACTATTATTGTCATTTTATAGGAACTGAGACTGAGAGATTACTGAGAACATTCAATGTTTCATAGCAAGTTAAGTGCCAGACCTGTAACTTGAATCCAAGTCCTTAAAATGTGAAACTAAAGTTCATTTTGCAACTGAATTATTGAACTATGTTGTAATAGTTTATTACTAACAAAGTACAGAAAGTCTTTAATGATCTACTTAAATAAAAACTGGAACAGGGACCAGAAGTCAGCATAATGGCTATGTCGCTGGACTCCAATGTAGTCGACTGTGGTTAGAGTCCCAGACCTGGTGGCTTAAACTCACACTGGGTGCATGTGCGCAGGTGCCCAAGATCCTGAGAGGAGAATGGAGGAGAAGGGACTGTGGCATGGCCATCCCCCTGGGGGGTGATTTCTGACTTTCTGTCTCTCTGTCTCTCTCTATGTCTTTCTGACGAGTGCACACGGCCTATAGCAAAAACCTCTAAAAAAATAAAAAACTGGAACAAATGTAATGTGATTTCTGTAATAGCATAATTATCATTTGCATTCTGATAGGTGTTCTTGAGCAAGAAAAAAGGGCCTAGTTATAGCCACTATTCTAGAAGACTGTACAGAAACCTAAGGACTCCAGGGAGGGTGTTCTACACATGAACATTAGTCAAGCTGTGTATTATGCTGATAAAAGGTCAAGTATGCCATGTTATACCTAAGCTGTGATAGCAGTAATACAATTTTAATAATGAAGGGGAGAAAACTATTTGATGCTAAAATGCAATGTAATTTTTATTTCTTCATTTGTGTTTAAATGTGAAAATGGAACATTATGTAGACTGCACAGTATTGCCCTTTGAAGAAGCCATTTGTGGACCATAGTATAGGAACAGAATTGGAAAGGACTGAAAGGTTGCTCCCTCATGAACAAATAATTATAACCTCTTCACTCAGTCTCTTAATGAGTTACCAATTATTTGTCATTATATAAAACTTCTTGTGGCTTTGCAGACATCTGATTGCCTACTTTCTCATAAAATCTTTCAAATATAGATTTCTTTATTAAAAGATAGATTTGAGGGCAGCTCTCAGCTCTCAAGCACAGTCCATCTCCATCTGCAACCTTCTGACCAGTCAGGGAAACTGAGGCAGGGCTGATCATCAGCCTCAGTCCCAACCCCCAACCTCAGAGCCACTCCCCTCCTCTTAGCCAAAAGGCGAGGACAGGTCTCAGCTCTCGCGCAGAGTCCACCTCCATTTGCAGTCCCCATGCAGTCAGGAAAACTGAGGCAGGGCTGACCATTAGCTCCAGCCCCAGCTCCCAAACCCAGAGCACCCCCTTCTATAATTCTTTACTTCTCCTTCTCCCATAGGTCAGGGCAGCTCTCAGCTCTCAAGCAGAGTCCATTTCGATCTGCATTCCCAAACAGCATGTGACTTTTTTTTTTCTCTCTTTCATATTCTAATTTCATCTTACATTGTCATTTTCTCCTCATCCTTTACCCCTTTAGAGGGACTAGACAGGTCTAGAATTATAGTTGTAAAACATCTTACCATTTTGAGGCTCTCAGGGATCCTCACTCAGTACTGAACTACCAGCAAAAAAGGAGAAACTGTTCTTCATAAACCTGAATAGAAAACTCCTGCCATGGGGACCACATTGCTAAACACAACAGAAGAGAGACTTTGGCACAAAAGCAATTCACAGAAAAAGAGAAGCAAACTAGTTCCCAGCTGCAGAAACATTTTCCAAAGGGTTTTCCTATCTTTTGGGTAAATACCCAGGAGTAGAATTGCTGGATCATATGGTAGTTGTATTTGTAGATCTTTGAGGAACCTCCATATTGATGCACAGGGCCTGTATTAATTTATATTCCTTCCAACAGTAGGAGAGTTCTCTTTTCACCACAGCCTTGCCAGCACTTATCATTGTTTTTATATCTTACCCATTTGGACTGGGATTAGGTGGTATCTCATTGTGGTTTTGATTTGCATCTCCCTTGTTTTAAGGGATGTTGAGCATTTTTTCATATGCTTTTTGACTGTTCATATTTCTTCCTTAGAGTGTTTTTTATTCAGCTAATTTTCTCAAGTTTTAATTGGGTTGATCATTACTATTCTGGTAAGTCTCTTGAGTTCTCTGTGTATTTGGGTTATCAGTCCCTTATCTGAGTTATAGTTTACAAAAATAGTCTCCTATTCCAAGGGTTGTCAATCACACTAACTAGTGTGTCTTTTGCTGTACAGAAAATTCTTACTCTAATATAATCCCACTTGTCTATTTATGGGAGCATTGCCTATACTTTGGGGGTCTTATTTAAGAAGTCTTTGTTTACCCTAATGTCTTCCAGAGTTTCTGCAGTGTTTTCCACCAGTAGTTCAATAGTTTGAGGTTTTAAGTTTACATCTTTGACCTGCTTTCAGTTGCTTTTTGTTATTGGTGAGAGATAGGGGTCCAGATTCATCTTTCTGCAGGTGAATACCCAGTTTTTCCAGCACTGTTCGCTAAAGAGGTTTTCTTTTTCTCATTGGATTGACTAGTGCTCTTTGTTGAAAATCAGCGGGCTGTTAGGGAATTAGAAAAACAACAACCAAAAAACCCAAAATGCCAGAAGAAAAGTAATAATAAAGATTTGAGCAGAAATAGAAAATAAAAACAAACTATACAGAAAATAAATGAAAGCAAAGCTGGTTCTTTGAAAAGATTAACAAGATTGACACACCATTAGCTAGACTGATTAAGAAGATGAGAAAAAAGAACCAGATAAATCAAATGTGCAATGAAACGGGCAATATTACAACAGACACAATAGAAATACAAAACATCATTAGAAGGAAAACTACAAGAAGATAAAAAAAGAAATTGAAAATGGCACAAATAATGGAAGGACATCCCATGTTCCTGGATTGGAAAAATTAATATAATCAAAATGACAATTCTACCCAAATTAATCTACCTATTTAATGCAATGCCAATCAAAGTACCAGACACATTCTTCACAGATCTAGGAAAGACAATCATAAAGTTTGTCTGGAATCATAAGAGACCCCGTATTGCCAAAGCAGTTCTGCACAAGAAAAGTGGAGTGGGCAGCATCGCACTCCCTGACACAAAAATATACTACAAAGCAGTGGTAATCAAAACAGCATGGTACTGGCACAGAAATAGACAGGTGGAACAATGGAACAGAATAGAGTCCCCAGAAATAAATGTTCAAACATACAGCCAACTGATTTTTGACAAGGGGTACCAGTCAATCCAGTGGGAAAAGGAAAACCTCTTTAGCAAATGGTGCTGACAAAACTGGATCTCCACTTGCAGAAAGATTAATCTGAACCCTCACCTCTCACCTCTGACAAAAATAAAGTCAAGGTGGATCAAAGATCTAAATCTAAGACCTCAAACTATAAAACTGCTCCTGGAAAACACCGGGGAAACTCTGG
>NW_006207730.1:423830-441481 GCF_000334495.1 Tupaia belangeri chinensis
AAGAAATGTAATACACTGTAAAGATATATGTGATTCAATGTAATATAAAAGTTATGATAATAATAAAATAAATTTATGATAATAATAAAATAAATTAAATTAAAAATTAAAAACAGAAGATACTAGGAGTGACTATAGACAACAGACAAGAGATCCTGGACTAGACTGACAAATTCCTGGACACATATAATCTACCAAGATTGACTCAGGAGGACATGAAAGTCTGAATATACTTGTAACAAGCCATGAGATTGAATTAGTAATAAATAACTTCCCCAAAAAGCAAAGTCCAGGTCCTGATGGCTTCACTGATGAATTTGACAAAACTTTTAAAGAAGAGGTAACCCCCATTCTACTCACACTGTTTCCCCATTCTACTCAAATTATTTTGAAAGATTCAAAAAGAAGGAATCCTCCCAAATTAATTTTATGAAGCCTCCCTCATCCTCATCCCCAAAGCTGATAAGCACATGACAAAAAAGGAATACTATAGACCAATATCTCTGATAAATATAGATGCAAAAATTTTCAACAAGATACTTGCAAATCATATCCAGCAACATATAAAAAAGATTATTCATCAGGACCAGGTAGGCTTTATTCCAGGGATGCAAGTGTGCTTCAACATATGCAAAACCATAAACACAATTCACCATATCAACAG
Source organism: Tupaia belangeri chinensis (assembly GCF_000334495.1). NCBI lineage: Eukaryota > Metazoa > Chordata > Mammalia > Scandentia > Tupaiidae > Tupaia > Tupaia belangeri. Next base: position 424,495 of record NW_006207730.1, read on the forward strand.
AAAGAAAGATAAAAAACCGTATGATTATTTAAATCAATGTGAAAAAACATTTGGCAAAATGCAATATCCCTTCATGATTAAGGCTCTTAGCAAAACTGACATAGAAGGATCATTTCTCAACAGAGTAAAAACCATAGATGAAAAACCATGACTAACATACTGAATGGAAAAAAAACTAAATATTTTCCACTGGTACAAGACAAGGCTGCGCACTTTCTCCACTCCTTTTCAATATAATACTGGTAGTCCTAGCCAATACAATCAGAAAAGAGAATAATATAAGACCAGCAGTTAGTGTAATGGCTATGTTGCTGAACTTCCATGTAGAACTTCCATGTAGTTGACCGTGGTTCGAGTCCTGGAACCGGTGGCTTAAACTCATGCCAAGTGCCCAAGATCCCAAGAGGAGAATGGAAGAAAAGGACTGCCGCTTGGCCATCCCCCCCAAGGGGTGATTTCTTGCTTTCTGTTTCTCTGTCACTGTCTTTCTCATGAGCGCATGCACCCTGTAGCAAAGAAAAACAAAAACAAAAACAAAAAACAAAACAACAACAAAAAAACCTCTCCAAAAAAAAATAAAAGAGAGAATAATATAAAAGGTATTTGAATGGGAAAGAAGAGTTGAAAATATCTTTATTTGCAGATGACATGATGGTATACATAGAATATCCAAAGGTATCCATGAAAAAACTTTTCAAAGTAATAAATGAGTACAGTAAATTGGCAGGAAACAAAATCAACATCCAAAAATCTATAGCATTTCTATATATGATCAACAAGCTGACCGAGGTAGAACTGAAGAAAGTAATCTCTTTACCATAACCACAAAATGTATAAGATACCTAAGGATAAATGTAACCAAAGAAGTCAAAGACATTTATAAGAAAAACTATGAAAACCACAAAAAATATATTGAAAAAGACACCTATAAGTGGAAGGACATCCCATGTTCCAGGATTGGAAGAATTAATATAATAAAAAATTAAGTTAGATAGGACTGGCATATTGATTTTACTAATTCTTCCAATCCAGGAACATGAGATGTCCTTTCATTTTTTAAAAATAATTTTCTTTTTTAGATTTTCATAGTTTTCCTTGTCGCGGTCTTTGACGTCTTTGGTTAGATTTATTCCTAGGCATCTTATATTTTTTGTGGTTATGGTAAATGGAATTACTTTCTTCAGATCTACCTCAGTCTACTTGTTCATATATAGAAATGCTATCGATTTTTGGATGTTGATTTTGTATATTGCTACTTTACTGTATTCATTTATTATTTCCAGGAAGTTTTTAATGGATACCTTTGGGTCTTCTATGTATACAATCATGTCATCTATAAATATTGGATTTCTTCTCTTCAAAGATTGGCCATATGATAGGGCACAAAACAAGCCTTTCCAGATTCAGAGGCATAGAAACTATATCCAGTATCTTCTCTGACCATTATAGAGTTAAACTTTATATTAATTTTAGAAAAGTAAACCCCTGAAAAATATACAAACAGTGGTAAACTAAATAGCCCACTCCTAAATGAATTCACAACTACTGAAGAAATCAAGACTGAAATAAAATGATCATGGAAACCAATGACAATGAGTACACATGTTTCCATAACTTGTGGGACATAGCAAAAGCAGTCATAAAAGGGAAGTTTATAGTAATTAGTGTGCATAAGAAAATGATGAAAAGATGGCAAATGGACAGTATAACATTATGTCTCAGGAATTGGAAAAAGAACAAAAAAATGCTAGGAGAAAAGAAATAATAAAGATTCAAGTAGAAATAAATGAAATAGAAGAAAATGAATTGTACAGAATATAAATGGAACATAAAGCTGGTTCTTTGAAAGATTAACAAGATTGATACACTATTAGCTACACTAATTAAGAAGAAGAGAGAAAGGAACCAGATAAGTCAAATTTGCAGTGAAATAAGCAATATTACAATAGACATTATAGAAATATAAAACATCATTAGAGAAAACTATGAGCGACTATATAGCCAACAAACAGGAAAACCTGGATGAGATAGACAAATTTGTGGTCACATATATTCTATCAAGATTGGATCAGGAAGACATAAAAAACCTGAATAGACCCATAACCAGTAATAAGGTTGAATCAGTAATAACCTCCCAACAAAGAAAAGTCCATGTCCTTATAGCTTCACTTCTGAATTCAACAAAACTTTTAAAGGAGAGTCAACTGCCATTCTACTCAAACTATTTCTAAAGATCCCAAATAAAGGAACCCTCCCAAATTCATTTTATGAAGGTTCCATCATCCTCATCCCCAAAATAGATAAGGGGCATGACAAAGAAGGAAAACTACAGACCAATATCTCTGATGAATATAGATAGAAAAATTCTTAACAAGATATTATCAAGTTTTATCCAACAACATATAAAAAAGATATACATCACGACCAGATAGGCTTTAGTCTAGGGATGCAAAGGTGGCTCGACATATGCAAAACCATAAATGTATTAATGAAAAGAAAGATAAAGAACCATATGATCATATCGATTGATGCAGAAAAAGTGTTTTATAAAATACAACATCCCTTCATGATTAAGATTCACAGCAAAATTAGCACAGAAGAGACATTTCTCAACACGACATATCTATGAAAAACATAACATCATACTGAATAGGGAAAAAATGGAAGCTTTTCCACTAAAAATTGGTACAAGACAAGGCTGCCTAGTTTCTCCAAACCTTTTCAATATAGTGCTAAAAGTCCTAGCCAATGCAATCAGAAAAGAGAATTAAATAAAAGGCATTCAAAGGGAAAGAATATTTATATTTCATTTCCAAAGCTCACATTCTGTACATTTCTGCATAATGGACAAAATTGGATATAACAATTAAACAATGGTAATAGCAGTTTGTGATATTCAGTTTGTATCCTTTAATTCTCAATTCAGTGGTAGGAGAAAAAATGAGAACTCTTAAACTCTTTCTGTGGTCAGCAGTTGGCATATTGGTTAAGGCACTGGACTCCCATGTGATCAACCATGGTTCAAGTCCCAGAACTGGCAGCCTGAAATTCTTGCCAGACACGTGTGCATGCATACCCAAAAAATCCTGAGAGAAGAATGGAGGAGAGGGGTTCATAGCATGGCCATCCCTCCTGGGGGGTGATTTCTCGCTTTCAGTCTCTCTGGCGAGCACATGAATGCTATAGCAAAAATCTCTAAAAAGAAATAAAAAGGAAAAAGACAAGTCCTTTCAAAAATATTAAACCTTAATCTTGAGCAGTACTTTATATTTCTGTAAATGTTTTAGCATTTATTATCTGTCTTGTTCATTACAATCCTGTCATTTAAGCAGGATAGCTTCTTTTTTTTAAAAAAACTATTTATGTATTTATTACTTTTACATATTTCAAAATTTTGTTTCAAGTTTTTTTATACATTCAATCACGTTATTTAGCTTGCAAAGTGAATATTCCAAAATATGTACATTTCTCCCCAGTCTAGTTGATAATACTATAAAGTTATCTTCAACAGATCATACCCCATTTCTTTGTCCTATTAATGCTATGCCCCTCTATTTTTCTACTTAATGTCCTTCCTTTTCTCAACTATATAGTGGCTAAGAGATTGTGATGTTTGAAAAAAAAAGTATTCTCATTAATTCTACTAATAACCTGAGAAGTAGATGGATTAGTACTATTCTCATCTGATAGCTGATACTAATTATTACCAATTATTGAGCACCTGTCATGTGTCATCACTGGGTTAGGCGTTTTTAAGACATATTTTTGCTATAGTGTGTGAGTGCTCACTGAAGAGACAGAGACAGAGAGACAGAAAGTGAGAAATCCCCCCCCAGGGGGGATAGCCATGCTACAATCCCTTCTCCTCCATTTTCCACTTGGAAAGAGGAGACACACACACACACAAGCTTGGGCACATACGCATAAGCACCCAGTGTGAGCCTTAAGCCACTGGGTCCAGGATTTGAACCACGAACTACATGGTAGTCCAGCAACATAATCATTACACCATCTGTTGGACCTTGGATCAGGCATTTAAAAAATATATACATATTGGGAACCAGCAGTTTGCGTAATGGCTATGTTGCTGGACTCCCATGTAGTCGACTGTGGTTCGTGTCCCGGACCCGGAGGCTTAAAACTCACGCCGGGCACGTGTGCGTGCGTGCCCAAGATCCCAAGAGGAGAATGGAGGAGAAGGGATTGCGGCGTGACCATCCCCTCTGGGGAGTGATTTCTCGCTTTCTGTCTCTATGTCTCTCTCTGTCTGGCGAGTGCATGCACCCTATAGCGAAAACCTCTCCCCCCCCAAAAAAAAATATATATACATATTAAGTATTTACATTTAATCAGTACACATCTTTACAGTGTACAGCATGATTTTTACCAGCATAAATACAGTGCATATCAGTCATGTCAAAGACACTACCACATACCTTATCATCCGCAAGTAACTTCATTTTTGTGTCAATTAAATTTATTGTTTGTTTTTTTCCCTGTTCCCTTCTCTTCCTATTACTCACCCCTTATTACCCTTCCCGTAATACTTCTAATATCTACAGTTGCCCTCCCTGCTGATATACCTTCTCTTTTTTTAGAGAGAGAGATTTTTGCTATAGGTCATGTGTGCTTGCTGCAGAGACAGAGACAGAAAGTGAGAAATCATACCCCATGAGGGATGGCCATGCCACAATCCCTTCTCTTCCATTTTCCTCTCAGGATTTTGGGCAGGCACATACATGTGCCTGGTGTGAGACTTAAGCCTTCAGGTCCGGGACTCAAAATATGGTCAACTACGTGAGAGTGCAGTGACGTAACCATTATGCCATCTGCTGGTCTCTATACCTTCTAACCTGTCAGTTTCTGCTATAGAGCACAGACATTCCATATATATTAAGCGGGGGCATACAAAGTCCGTCTTTCATAGTCTGGCTTGCTTTGCTTGGCATTAACTTTTCCATGTTTATTCACTTAGTATCAAATGTCAGGTCTCATTGTTTCTTGTGTGAGTAGTACTTCATAGAGAACATGTGCTATATTATTTAAATCCATTTATATATTTTTGGACATTGGGTTGATTCCAAGTCCTAGCAATTCTAAATAATGCTGCAATAAACATAGATGGGCAAGTAGGTTTTCAACTGAGGGTTTTTTTTTTTTTCGAGAGGTTTTTTTGTTACGGGGCACATGCGCTCACCAGAAAGATAGAGAGAGACAGAGACAGAAAGCAAGAAATCACCCCCTAGGGGGATGGCCACGCTGCAATCCCTTTTCCTCCATTTTCCTCTTGGGATCTTAGGCACACACGCACACGTGCCCAGCATGAGTTTAAGCCACCGGGTCCAGGACTCAAACTGTGGTCAACTACATGAGGAATTCAGCGATGTAGATATTCCACTATCTGCTGGTCCCAACTAAGGGTTTTCTTATCCTTTGAAATTTTACATTGTGTCTAGCCCTTATGATATCTTATCAAAGAAAATATCATTGCCATCTCTGTATAATAAGAAAACTTAAGCTGAGAGAGGTTACATGACTTGCCCAAGGATACAAAGCTAAAAGCAGTAGAGCTAGGATTTGATATCAGGTCTGTGTGGTTTTAAATTCTATACTCTTTCCTTATCATAACTTGTCTGAGAGAGAAACCACAAGTCAGAAAGACTGGTTTTTGATATCGACTGGATTTTTATTTTCTTGTATGTATATTTCACCCATGTACTGGGAGTTTTCCTATACATAATCTGGGTCTTATTTCTAATAGCTTCTTGATTTTCATACTATGTTAGGGGTGAGGGAAAACAGATTAGATTCAAAATTCTGAAATAAACTTGGAAACAATCTCTGAGATAATATATCTGTATGACATAAATTTGTAAAAAAAATAAACTATACAAACCAGTTACTTTATTACTCATATGAGATTTTTTTCTTTTGGACAAAATAGATATTTAAATGTGTGACCATAATATAAAATTCCATTTTTGAAAGCATCCAATTCACATTTTAAAATCTGATTATGTGAATGTAGTATTTTTAAAAGAAATAAAATATATTTGAAATTCAAGGAGAGAATGGGATTGCTGTATTTACAATAACTGAACATCCTCTCAGGAGATGCTATGAAGCTATCAGGAGGAAAAACAGTCTTTTTCCATTTCCTTTAAAAGATATCATATTTCTTAACAGATTAGGATCGAAACATAGTGAATTACCAAGTCAATCTTCCTCCTGCTCTTCTGGCACAATGTAAGATAATGATGTGCTGAATTTCATCTATAAAGATGACACTACTATCTTTCTGGCAGCATGCCAGGCCCAAGACTTGTTTTGCTATAGAGTGAATAGATTGGTACAAAGCCACCTTCTTTACAGTATGCCATGTTACAAAATAACATAGGTTAGTTAGACCCCTGGCTTGGAGTATACAGAATTTGGCATGCTAGACCCTAAACAACTGACCTAATATCAAAGTACTAAGTTCATTTAAAAGGCTGTATACTGGAAACAGTGGGAGAAGGTAGCCACAACCTATAAGCCTACAGCAAAGCCTCCTTGATACTTCACAAATTCAAAAATAGCTCTCTTTACATTTGTGAGCATGTTAATGAAATAGAATCTATGTCTTTTAAGTCATCTCAGAGTTCCAAACAAGAAAAAAAAAAGGATCAATAATTGCTTCTAAATTTCATCAAAGGTCTAAATATATTTTGCTACTTTACACCAGAGATCAGTAAGTAGATCAGGGAAATTAAAACTGATACCAATATCAAGAACCATTATGTGGCTTACATCTTGTGTTTAGTAACAAGGAAGAATTGTGCTTGCCTTGTTAACATTTATTTCTAAAGTGTATTGAGAGTAAATGAGAGACATAGTGAACTGGAGAAAATACAAAGATAATTTGGGATTAAATAGCCATTTAGTAAGTTCCTGAGTGGGGATTTTAAGGCCCCCTTCAGGATGTTCTGGGTTCTTGTCACATTTTCTCTGCCCAAAATTTCTGGCTTTCCTCAGCCCTTATAGCAAGCCTCCCATAACAAGAGGACAGCCAGCAAACCTAGGGTTAGCCCTTGCACTGCTGTTTCCTTTGTTAGAAATTAACTTTCCACATTTTCTCCCATCAAAGTCCCATTCATCCTCCAAATCCAAATCAAATTTCATCCTATTCATTTATTACAATCACATATGTTTGCCTAGTATGTGTCAGTCATTGTGGATTTCTCCTTGAAAATATATTTCATGTATTTGATTGGCTATTCTATGGCTCTCTCCTCTATAATCCCATTGAAATCTTTTTACTTAAGAGGTTTTCTTTCCCTCTTTATGGCGTGTGCAATTATCAGAGAGAGAGAGAGAAACATAAAGTGAGAGGGAAAGTGAGAAATCACTTCCTGGGGGGATGGCCACGCCACAATCCCTTCTCCTCTATTCTCCTCCTGGGATCCTGGGCATGCACACACATGTGTCCTGCGTGAGTTTCAATCCACCATGTCTGGGACTCGAACAGTGGTCAGCCATCTGGGAGTCCAGCGACCTAACAGCTCCCCCACTGAAATCTTATATCTACATACAAGTCCTTACTACCTCTGCAGATGATTTATAAGATTCTCTCTTTTATAAGTATTGGGCTTCTAGAATTAAGTGACCATATTTTATTTATCTTTGTGTCTTTGAATGTAATATAATTCTTTGCATATAGTAGGTACTTAATGAATTTCTAGCTATTCCTCTGTTTTCCCCTCCCTTTCATTTTTATCCGCTATTTTATACTTCTTCATCTGAGTTAATCCTGAGCCCTCTGGTCCCAACTACTACTCTAAAACTGTTCTCATCAATGTTGCCAACATCTTTCTAACCGAATTTAATGGATGGATGAAGCACACTTGCGCCACTGGGCTTGTTAATTTGGTAAGATACAAGCCTAGAGCTGCTGGTAACTATTTTTTCCTCCTCATAAGGAGAGCCTGTCTGAAGAATGAGGCCAATACAAAGGAAAGGAAAGCTCTGAAAGCTCTGATGGCATCATTTAAGCCCCAAGGTTGTCATGTTTTAAGCCAGCTTTATCAAGTACTTTGCAGTTAAATGAGCCAATAAATCGTCACACCCCTACCTGTATTTTAAAAAATTTCAACAGATTTAGGATAGCTATCTGTCCCTTGTAACCAAGAGTCCTAATATAGCTAATGAGCTCCACATCTATATTTACAGCCCAGATATCTTTCCTGAATTTCAGATGTATATCTCTAACTGCTTACAGGTCCACTTACAGGTTTTCTCCTCTTGAATTTCCCACAGGTATCTGAAACCCAACTTGTCCAAAAATTACACATCTTTCCCTCCTGATCATTATCTCAGTGAATAATATGGCCCCTTGCCAGAGACTTGGATGACTTCCTTGACTCCTCTTTTTCTCTCTTCAATCAAGTCACCAAGTTCTATTTTTTTCTGCTTATTAACTAAGTCTGTCTACTTATGTCTCCATTGTTGCTACCCTCATTTAGCCACCATTGTTTCTTTTATGTATCATTATAGCAGCCTCCTGATCACCTTTTTTGTTGTCCTCATGCCACCTCTAATTTTTTTCTCCCATTTTAAATGACATTTTTATAAATCACAGTAGCACATGCTCATCGTAATAAGTAAAACAATATAGAACTACATAAAGAACCATTTAATAGTTATCCCCTTCCCATCAACTCCCTTCTATCTGAGGCAATTGGTATTCACTGTGATGTGTCTCCTCCCACATCTCTTTCTATGTTTATATAAATTTATAAAAAATAAACAGTTTTAGGGGTTTAATGGCCAGTCCCTGGCATAGCTTATAAGGCACTAGATTGCAGAACTGGAAGCCACATGCCAACTGCAGTTCTACCTGAAAATGTGCCAGGTATGTGTGCATGTATCTGAGATCCTGGTAAGCTGGGGGACTGAAGAAAGTGGATTGTGGCATGGACAATCCCTGTGGAATCCTCTGTCTCTCTCTCATGCAAGTGCATGTGCTCTAAAATGAATACAAAGTAAAAACAAATTTTAAATCTTTCTTTTTTATGAAAATGGGATTATATTATACACATTACTCAAAAACTTGAGACTACAGCCAGCAGGTAGAGTGGTGGTTAAGGGCACTGGATTCCCACATGGCTGGCCACGGTTTGAGTCCCATACCTGGTGGCTTGCTTTCTCACTAAAACCACACCCCTCACTCTGTCCTCTCTGGTCAAATTTAAATAAATAAAGTTAAATAAAATAATTCTAAAAAAACCCTTGCTTTAAAAAAATCTAGCGATAGAACATATCTATTCCTTTAGATACATACACAAACCTCTAACTTATTCCTTTTAATAGCCACATAATATTCAATAGTATGATTATGTCATTATTTATTTGACCATTTCCTTATGGTCATTTCCTTGTCATAGATTAGGGCTATCCCTCCTTTTGTCACTAAAGCAGTGGTATAATAATATGCCAGTATACATGACGTTGTACTTGTAGTCTCATTTTAAAAATTATTTTATTTCACTTTATTTTATTTTTAAATTTGACCAGAGAGGGAGAGAGAGAGAAAGTGAGAAAGCAAGCCAGGTCCAAGGCTCGAACCACAGTTGGTCATGTGGGAGTCCAGTGCCCTTAACTACCATACCACCTGCTGGCTGTAGTCTCATTTTTAAAAGAATAATTTAATTTAATTTTATTTGTTATTACTATTTAATTTGACCAGAGAGAGACAGAGAGCGAAAGAAAGGCAAAGTGAAAAAGCAAGCCACCAGGTCCAGGACTTGAACCAAGATTGGCCATGTGGGAATCCAGAGCCTCACTCGCTATGCCACCTGCTGGCCCCAGTATTATCATTTTTGTAGGATTCTACAAACTGTAAATGCTGGATCAAAGATATGCAAATGTTTAATTTTGCAGAAGAAAGATATCCTAATGTTTAATTTTGCAGAAGAATCAGATTAATAGCCAAAACAGCTGCAACAATTATATTTTCTTCAGAAATACATGAGTTTTTCTATCTCAATTAGTAGAGAATATTATTATATTATAAAATTATTGCTGATGTATTTGGGTAATGGATAGAAAGATAGCATATCATGCCCTTTAAAAATATTTTTTAATTAAATTTTATCTATTTGTTGATTTTCTTTTTTCTCTTTTTTTCTTATTACATTCAATAACTGTGTGTCATTATAGCATACCAAATGAATTTCCCATCATGAATACACTGTATATTGGTTCAGTCAAAGATATTACCATACATATTATCATCAACAGATAATTTTCCATTCTTGTGTCCCTTAAATATTTTGCTTCTTTCTTTTTCCCCTTGATTCCCTCTCTCTCACCGTCCCCCATTTCCCACCCTCTTCCCACACTGTACTCAGTATCCACAGTTGCTCTCCATACCTTTATACCTTCCAATCTTTCAGTTTCTGCTATAGTGTGCAGACATTCAGTATACATTGAGTGTGGACATACAATGACTCTCTTTCATAGTCTGGCTTGCTTTGTCTAACAGTAAATCTTCCATATTCATCCACTTTCTATCAAATGTCAGAGTTTCATTATTTTTTATGGATGAGTAGTATGCCATAGTTTTTATGTGCCACGCATTTTTTTTTGGAGAGGTTTTTGCTATAGGGTGCATGCGCTCGCCAGACAGACAGACAGAGACATAGAGACAGAAAGCCAGAAATCACCCCCCAAGGGGGTTGGCCACGCTGCAATCCCTTCTCCTCCATTCTCCTCTTAGGATCTTGGGCACACATGCACATGCACCCGGCATGAGTTTTAAGTCACTGGGACGTGAACCGCGGTCGACTACATGGGAGTCCAGCAACAGCCATTATGCTAACTGCTGGTCCCTATGTGACACACTTTTTCAATGCATTCATCTGTTCATGATATTTGATTTGGTTCCATGTCTTAGCAATTGAGCAATTGTGAATAATGCCACAGTAAACATGGATGTGCAAGTGTTTTTCTGACTGAGTGCATTTCTATCCTTTGGGTAGATACCCAAGAATTGGAATTGGTGGATCATATAGTAATTCTATTTGTAGGACTTTGAGGAATCTCCATATTGTTCTCCACAATGGCTGTATTAATATATTGTACATTCCCACTAACGGTTTAGGAGAGTTCCTTTTCACCACAGCCTTGTCAGCACTTATCATTCTTTATTTTTTAAATCTTAGCCATTCAGACTGGAGTTAGGTGGTATCTCATTGTGGTTTTGATTTGCATCTCCCTTATGATAAGGGATGTTGAGCATTTTATCATATGCTTTTTAGCCATCCGTATATCTTCCTTAGAGAGTTATGTGTTCAGTTCATTAGCCCAGCTTTTAATTGGGTTGATTATTTCCTTTTTTGGGAAAGCTGCTTGAGTTCCCTGTATGTTCTTGTTATCAGTTCCTTACCTGAGGCATAGCTTGCAAATATATTCTTCCATTCCAAGGGTTATTGACACACTATAATCATTGTTTGTTTTACTGTGCAGAAGCTTTTTAACCTTATGTAATCCCACTTGTCCATTTTTGGGATTACTGTCTGTGCTTTGAGGGGGGGGGTCTTGTTTAAGAAGTCTTTGTCTGCCCCCACGTCACCAAGAGTTTCTCTTGTGTGATCCACCAATAGTTTTATAGTTTGAGGTCATAGGGTTAGATACTTGATTCACTTTGAGTTGATTTATGTTAGTGGTGAGAGATGGGAGTCCAGTTTCATTTTACTGTAGATGGATATCCAGTTTTTGTTAATTTTAAATTGGTAGGACATGCACACGTTAAAAAGTTTAAAAGCTATCAAACATGAAAATTGAATAATTTTCCAACTACCCTGCTAGTCTCACTCAGTTTTCTTTCTTAGAGCAACCACAGTTATCAGTTATAGATTTATAATTTATTTAATTAGTTTGTAAATAATGGACACAAGTTATTTCCAATTCTCTACTATTACAAATAGTATAGCAGGACCAGCAGTTGGCGTAATGGCTATGTCGCTGGACTCCCATGTAGTCAACTGCGGTTCGAGTCCTGGACCTAGTGGCTTAAACTCACACCAGGCATGTGTGCGTGAGTGCCCAAGATCTCAAGAGGAGAAGGGAGAAGGGATTGTGGCATGGTCATTCCCCCTGGTGGGTGATTTCTCGCTTTCTGTCTCTCTGTCTCTCTGTCTGTCTGGCGAGTGCACGCATCCTATAGCAAAAACCTCTAAAAAAACCCCCAAAACCAAATAGTATACCAAAGAATATCTTTGTTGATAAATGATTTCCTATGTGTGAGTATATCTAGAAATACAAGTGGAATTGCTGGGTTAGAGTATGTACTTTTACTATTTGAAGATACTTACCATATAATCTACTCTTTTCATTTATCCTATGCTTCTCCATTGTTTTTAGCATAATTTCTAAGTTCCCTAAAATGGATTCCAAAACCATTCTTTCCAAATAAGTGAATTTAAAAAAGAAACCCAAAAGAAAGTAAACTATAGTAGTTCATTACCTTTGAGACCAAAGAGGCCCTGCAGGGTAAGGAGCAGAATCTAAAGTAAGGCAGGGATGCATAAGTAATAAACTACAGAGTGAACAGGTGCCTTTTTCCTACACATCTACATTTGCTTGTGATATTTTGAGGAGCTATACAAAAGGAAGCTAATAGTTCACCACTTGGCCAACAGATTAACCTTCTTAGTCTTGAAACCATTTGTGCAATCTTAATCCTTACTGAGCTTTCTCATGGATGCTAATGAAAGACTCACTGACCAATATCTTGAATATTTAATCATCCAGACATCATCTGATTGGTTAGAACTAGCTATTGTCATCATATTATAGAAATCAGGGGAACCAGCAGTTAGTGTAATGGCTATGTCGCTGGATTCCCACATAGTCGACCGCGGTTCGCGTCCTGGACCCAGTGGCTTAGAACTCACGCGGGGCGCGTGTGCGTGCGTGCCCAAGATCCCAAGAGGAGAATGGAGGAGAAGGGATTGCAGCGTGACCATCCCCCCTGGGGGGTGATTTCTCACTTTCTGTCTCTATGTCTCTCTCTGTCTGTCTGGCGAGCGCATGGGCCGTATAGTGAAAACCTCTAAAACAACAACAACAACAACAACAAAACAGAAAAAAGAAATCAGGAACAGTTAGGAATGAATTATACCAGACTGGATAGAAACAATTAGACCATCTCTTCTAGTAGTTTTGCATCTTTTTCTAATACATCTGAATCATACTATATAGTCTCATCATCAGTAATAGAATCTCCATCACTATAGTACTCTAAATGGGGTATAGAGCAGTCAGAATTTCCAGGGGGGTGCATACTTTGAATACAATATATAATAATTAAATTGGACTAATTAGCATACTGAGTATCTCAAACATTTATCATTACGTTGTGTTGAAAGCGTTTAAAATCTTCTCTTTTAGCTATTTAAACATTTTCAAAGTTTTTAAAACCTTTTTTATGCTAATGGAAATATAAATGTGTGTGTATACAAACCTAGTCATGTCACAATATTTTTTCTTACAATTCTCCATCCTATCCTGATCCTAGGTGCCTGTGCACATGATCAGTGTGCTGCTGTCTGGGTAGGACTCGAACCCCAGTTAGCCTTGTAGGATTCAACTTCCTCTGCATAGGGCTTAACCTCTGCAATACAATACAGGGCTGCCCGCCCCATCCCACTGCTTTTGTTAAGTTTATTTATTTTATGAATATCAGGGACAGAGGGAGAGAAAGAGAAATAAAGAGAAAGACAAGTACCTTCAACAGTTTGTCACACTGCAAGCCCCACTTGTTAGCCTTCCCAGTGAGATAGGATCATGGGTGAATGTACAGGTTGTGTACAGGTTGATGACAGAACTGAACCCATGATCTTCCAAATGGATCCAGTATAGTCGAGAAGTGTGTTACTGCTGTACCAGCAAACTGGCTATTTTGATATATACATAATTATTATTAACTGTAGCTACCCTGTTTTTCTATAGGATGTTAGCATTACTCCTCTCAACTCTGTAGATTTTTATCTATTAACTAACATCTCCTTATATCTTCCCACTACCCTTCCCAGACTCTCATAACCACTGAGAATCACTGATTCTAGTTTAACCCTTTAGAAGAAACTAAGATCAGACAAGTAAAGTAAGACTTACCCAGGGTCAGACTATGACTAGTTAGTTATACTAACTTCTACGGGAGAACTGAAATTCAAATCTAGGACTCTTGGCTTAGCATTCACCACTTTCTTTAATATGGAGAAACAAGTAGCTAGAAGGAACTCTAGAGACAGTGACATGGATTGGAAGGATCTTTAGAGAACCTCAACTCAGCTGGGTTGTCATCTTCTTAAGGTGAGTAAGAATATTTATCGAATATGTCTTTCCTTTATAGCACTTTTATAATTGGGAGGTCAGAGGATGGGCACTTTTTTTTTTTTCTGGAGAGATTTTTGCTATAGGGCATGTGCGCTCGCCAGACAGACAGAGACAGAGAGACAGAAAGCAAGAAATCACCCCCCAGGGGGGATGGTCACATATCAATCCCTTCTCCTCCATTCTCCTCTCAGGATCTTGGGCACGCACACACACGCGCCCAGCGTGAGTTTAAGCCACTGAGTCCGGGACTTGAACCACAGTCAACTATGTGGGAGTCCAGCGACATAGCCATTACGCTAACTGCTGGTCCCTAGGATGGGCACATTTTAACCTTACCTGTTTCTGTATGGCTTAGAATGAATATGCACCACATTTGTAATACAAAAAAATCCCACAAATATTACTCATTGTCATCTTTAACCTCTATATCCAGTTCAATTTAGGCCTTACATTCTAAGGACAGCAGTTTGGTAATGACAATAATTATAGACCCTGGTATAATGTTTTACAAGTAGTAGGTATTCCAAAAATGCTTGTTAACCAAGTGTCAGTTGGTGATGACCTGCTGAGATCACTTACTGTAGGAGTAGTAAAAATGTGGCTTTAAAAGGGTATTTTGGAGAGTGAACAAGTTAAGACATTTTAGCTTGCTTAATGTCTTATTTGACATAAAGTCACTCTTTGGAGTGTTCACCTGTGGGCATTTAAAACATTGGAATCCATAATCAACCATCCTTTCCAAGTTCACACATGATAAGTCTTCAAAAGTTTTAATTTTGTCTTGTTTATAAGCCACTGAAACTCTATCAGCTCTCACAATAATTTTAGTCTCTCTCAATAATAGCACAGGGATGGTTCATTGAAAAGCAATACGTACAAGAGCATTACTAGAATGAGGACAATTCTTAATTTTAGCTAATGTTTGTATAGGCAGAAAGTCTGTTTTGATGACATAGTCTTTCATATTCAACTGTATAAATTTAATATTATTTATGCCCTACTCTACTTTTTTAAAATGACTTATTTTAGTTAACTTTATTTATTCATTTATTTATTTATTTTAATTTGACCAGAGGGACTGAGCGCGTGCGCGCGCGCGCGCGAGAGAGAGAGAGAGAGAGAGAGAGAGAGAGAGAGAGACAAAGCAAGAAAGCAAGCCACCAGGTCCAGGACCCAAACTGCGGTCAGCCATGTGGGAGTCCAGCACCCTAAACCACCTTGCCACCTGCTGGCCATATTTCACGTCTAAGAAATAAAGAAAGAAGGGTATATTCAAATCTTCTTTTTTAAAAAAAATGTTTAATTTAACTTAATTAATTTATTTATTTAAATTTGACCAGAGAGGGAGATAGAGAGAAACCAAGCAGCCAGGTGTGGGACTCAAACCCCAGTCATGTGGGATTCCAGTGCCCTTAACCACCATGCCTCCTGCCAGCCCCTAAATCTTACTTCTCATATTTCTTTTTTTCTTTTTTTGAGAGCTTTTTGCTATAGGGCACGTGCACTCACCAGAAATACAGAGAGAGACAGAGAGATAGAAAGCAAGAAATCATCCCTTAGGGGGATGGCCACGCTGCAATCCCTTCTCCTCCATTCTCCTCTCAGGATCTTGGGCACGCATGCACCTGCACCCAGCGTGAGTTTTAAGCTACCGGGTCTGGGACTCAAACCACGTTCTACTACATGAGAGTCCAGTGACATAGCCATTATGCCAACTGCTGGTCCTTCTCATATTTCAATCTTATTTGTTTTTCCCTTTTACTCCTTTATACGGGTTGAGTATCCCTTATCTGAACTGCTTGGGACCAGAAATGTTTTGAATTTAGAATTATTTTTGATTTTTGGAATATTTGCATATATATATAAGGAGGTATATTAGTAGGATGTGACCCAAGTCTAAACACAAAATGTAATTATGTTTCCTATATAAATAGTCCAAAGATAATGTTATACAAAATTTTTATGAGAAAGAGAATAAACAAGAGTGAGAGAGAAAGAGTTTTTGAGAGGATCTTACCATGTCA
Source organism: Tupaia belangeri chinensis (assembly GCF_000334495.1). Lineage (NCBI taxonomy): Eukaryota > Metazoa > Chordata > Mammalia > Scandentia > Tupaiidae > Tupaia > Tupaia belangeri. Next base: position 440,898 of record NW_006207730.1, read on the forward strand.
TAATCTTTCTGCCCCAGCCTTCTAGTAAGCTAGGACCATAGGCATGTACCACCATGCCTGTTCAGATTGGGCTGAAAACTAAACTTGGGCCTCCCTTGTAGCTTCAGCCACTGAACAGTGGTGTCCTCTTGTTTGTGATGCCCTCCCACTTGTGCCACCATGGCTGGGCCTAAACAGTATTTTTTGTATCACAGCATTTCAACTGCTTTTGAGCTGTCACAGGAGATCAGGTATGGAATTTCCCACTTGTGATATCATGTAGGTTACTCAAAAAGTTTTGAATTTTTGAGCATTTCAGATTCTAGATTAGAGGTACTCAATGCATAACATAGAAAAGAATATATACTCTTTTGGGACCAGCAGATGGCGTAATAGTTAACGTCGCTAGACTCCCACGTAGTTGACCATGGTTTGAGTCCCGAACCTGGTGACTTAAAACTCATGCCAGGTGCGTGTGCACGCGTGCCCAAGATCCTGAAAGGACAATGGAGGAGAAGGGACTGTGGCATGACCATTCCCCTGGGGGGTGATTTCTTGCTTTCTGTCTCTCTATCTCTCCAGCGAGCACACATGCCCTATAGCAA